>NC_056743.1:1615903466-1616023466 GCF_019279795.1 Protopterus annectens | reverse complement strand
GAAAATGGACATGTATCCAGTCGGATTTTCGCGGTAAACAAATGTAAAATAAATAAATAAATAAATTTTGAATTTCTGTACGTGAGAAGGAGTAGAGTGTTAGCACCTAGAGCCCTAGTTTGTCAATGAATGTACTATGCATTGCCTCTTAGCCAAGCATGCCTCCATCTGTCTACAGGGACATCAGCAGGGGGTTCCACCTCCAAGCAATCCTGTGACTGTGGCTGTGGTGACATAGGCACTGGTGAGGGGCTGTGTATCCTTCCCTTTGCTGCTCCTACTGCAGCTGTTTCCATAGGATCATATTGTGTTGCATAGTACATACTGTGAACTGGAAAGGCCACAGAAATACCTCACTAAAAGAATCACAGGCCTAAAGCAGATGCCCTATGCTGACCGCCTTAAAAAACTCCAGCTATACTTTGTCGCATATCGTCGACTTCGAGGAGATCTCTGCTTAACATACAAGGCCATGTCAAACCCAGAGCTGTTGAACATGCTACACTTAAATAAATCCCAATCCCTCAAAGCCACATGCTCCAGGGATCTAAACCTTGTCATCACAATAAACAAAACATGCTGGAGGGATAGGTTTCTGACCCAGAGACTCCCCAAACTCTGGAATAGATGGCCCATACATGTCAAGCAGAGCACCTCTTTGGCCCTCTTCAAAAGGAACCTTAATGACTGGATGAGAGAAAGGAAATTCACCTTAGGGATCACGCCAGTTGCCCTGCTAGACAGGGGTCCAGGGAAGTAAATAGTGTGGGAAGAAATAGCCAGGGAATTGTTATGGCTAGGCTTGTATAGACCCTAGGGCCGATAGCCTAGTACCAACCTATGAACCTATGAACCTATTATGGCATTTTTTTTGTGGGGGGGTGTGCATTTCTGGTGGGTGTTTTCATCCATGGTTCCAGAGCATAGCCAGTATCCCCTAGTAAATGGCACCTGGTACAGCTGTGATGTGTGCCAGAGTCGTAATAACTGCCAGGGCTGCCAGTAGACTCATTCAGGATAATCACCTGGGCATTGCACATGAACTGGCAGTTGATGGAGTGGTATCCCTTGTCATTAACATAGATTCTACCCTGCTCACCAAATGGAGCTTTGATGTGTACGTGGGTGCAATCTATGGCACCCACTACCTCAGGGTAGTGTGCTACATGGTAGAACTGTTGCAGATTGCTGGCCCTCACCTCGGGGGAGAGGAGGAAAGATATGTGTTCACTTGCATGTGGTAGCATAGCATCCAGGAACTGGTGGAGTATCTTGGATGCAGATGTCTGTGCATCCCCATCATGTCCCTAGTTGGTCTTTGAAATATACCTGTAGCTAGTATCCTATGGGCTACACATACATTTGTTTCCACTGGAATGGGTTCCCCTCTGGTTGGCTCTGGCTCTGAGTTGAGGGCATCAGAGCTCAGTGATCTCTTGTAATATGACCCTGTCCACCCTGTAGCCCTCTACAATATGCAGCTCATGTAGCTCCTGGAAGGTTACCCTAGGCCTGAACACTCTTCCCCTTCTCAGCCTAGGCCTATTGTCAGCAGCACCAGCAGCATTGACTTCAGTCTCTAGTACATGCAGATGTAGTATAATTGCAGTAGCCCCTAGCATTATCTCATTAGTTAAAATTTCCAAGCCAATACTTCAGTGCTTCAGAGTATTGAGGGAAAAACAGATTATAGGGTGTATGTACACTTCAGATAGGTCTGCTGTAGGTCCACCATGTGTGTTTGGCTACTTATTATGCATTTTACCTGCTTAAATTGTAATTAACATCATTTAATGGCCCTACATTGGAGCACAACGCCACTGTGCACTGTGTTGTGCAGCATAGCTTATTCACTCCTAAACAATCATCTCTGTCACTTGAGTAGTGTGCCACATGTACACATTAAGTTATGGGTCACTCAGCACAGCATAGGTTATACAAAAGTCACAATCAATAATTGAACATATCCACTTTTAATTGCTTGCTGCCTACGTCATCACTGTGACATGGGTGGTCTTTTTCACGTGAACATGCTCAGTTATGCAGTGCATTGCACAAACACGTTCACTAGGAAGTAAAAGCATTCCTAAAAGTAATGGGACACACCCCCTACTGGCATCCACATACAGTGGTAATATCAACATGGTGTAGGAGCCTACAACAAAGGGATCTGCGGACACGGTTGCTCTTTTTTAGCGATTCAACCAGTTCACCTCATTTGCATACATATCCATGCTGACAGCCTAGTAATACACACTTCATAGCCATATGACCTAGGCAACAGCACCAATGCACCATTGTACAGACCCGATACAACATCCTATAATACATTTTTGACAAATACTCTAAAATACTTTTTATTCTTTTTTTTTCAATTAGGCACGTTTGCACACAGTAGAGCATAATGCAAACATGCTGAAATCATTAAAAAAATTATTTATTTTTACATATTCCCTTGCATTTTCAGACATCAACAATGCATTTTTCACACATCACTGTATGGGATCTAACCATTTCAGGGGAGATATGTCTTTATTTGTGGACTTTTACATCTCCTTCTTTCCATGGACCCTTCTATATGCAGAAAATTTGTGGAACTGTTGCTCTTGCAGAGATGCAAGAGCTCAAGGAGGGTCGGGACCGTAATGTTACAAGAAACCAGAATTAGATCTCCAAATAAGAGCCTGTAAGAGAGTTAAGTACAGGGACTGGGCTTCAAACTTTCTCCTGTTGGACCAGAGGCTTTGGGCCAGTAGTTTTCTTTACTAGGAACCTCTGGGACCTTTCTAGTTGCCTTATGTGCTGGACAGATACATGCCGAAAGGAGTATTGTACTCTTATTACTAGCCTAATCAGTGATGGAAACAGAAGGATGAGACATTGGTTTAATCTGCATAATATTTATTTATTTATTATTTTATTTTACATTTGTTGACCGGGATAGTCCGACTGGATACATGTCCATTTTCAGCAGAGGCCCGGGGAGAAAAGCTCCACACAATAATGTGATATATATAATACAACAGACAGCCAATTTATAGAATACATGAGTCACACTATTTATAATATGCCTTCAGATATTAGTTGTGTTAAATAGAAGGATTTTCTGACTACCGATGGCAAGTGGTAGTGGAATAAGAGGGCATTATCAGCCCAGGTATGAAATCTCTGAGTACCTTATCAGTTTGGAGTGGGGTATTAGCTATACTGAATGTTAAAGAAGACAGTTATTTTCCAAATGTGACAACACTGCACTTTCTTGCATTCATTTTAAGCTATTTACGGTACACCAATAGTTCCTGCATGTCATCTCTTGCTAAGTAAATTGGTTCCTGTGGGTTGTAAAGCACAAACATGCATTTTAGAATTATTGGTGCCATGTCCCACAGGTTAAGGCTCTACCTATGAGACTTGGGTTTGATTAGCACCATGTACACTGGTGTAACCAATGAGGGAGGATGGCAGTACAAGGCTAGACAGTGAGGTGGTCCGATCTGATGCAATACTGTCTCCCTCAGTACAAGGAGGTACACAGTGAAGCACATGGGTTAGGGACAGCCTCAGTGCTGTCAAGCTACAACAGACAGTGAACTTCTGGGAGGGGGGCTAGGCATACGCACATTGTCATGAAGAGGAAGGCTGCACAGGTCCTCATGCAATAATGTATGTAAGTCAGCCACCTGCTGGTGGGGATTTAGGGTAATGTCGGAAAAAAATGTTATTATGACTACCCAGACTATGTTTTCATATGACTTCCTGTCACTCTAAGGGGGAATGCTGTCCTAGAAGGAACAAAAGGACTGACTGACTGAGAGATGGCTGATAAATGGCAGGTAGAAGTGATAAACTGCATAGAAACAGTTAATCTGTGCAACAAACTATGCTTCTTTTGTAGATATGCTGTATCTTTTTTCCTATTTGTTTCTTGTTTCCAGTATTTTCCATTAGCCAATAAATCATGAGGCACTTTCACTAATCATAAAATGAACAGAAAGCAATCTCCTTTTCTCATTTCTCACTTTTTTCTCTTTACAGTAAAGATACTTCATCTGCTCAGCAGGTTCTCTGCCAAGTTAGGCATAAGAGGTGCTGAGCAGATGTTTTATTACATTGGGGGTCTTGTACAAAAATTAACTCTGCTTTCAGTTCATAGAATCATCTGCTAAGAGAACTGGTTAGCATCCATTTGTCTTCTGGGACTGCAGTTCCTATCCATTAAGTGAAACAATTTCTGGCCCAAAAAATTCTCATAAAGATTTCAAATCTATTCCAAGAATGTAGTCCAGTCTTCACTCTTTTAGCAGATGTACATGCAAGTATAATATGCATGAAATGCTCATTTTATATTATGGCAGTTTCATGCAACCATTTTGCAGACTCAGCTTTAATACTGCACATCTTCTACCTCTGAAAATAATAGGTTACGTTTTATGGAGATTAACTCAGAAACAGCTTGGTGTTCACTATTATGCTGAAGTAAATCATGGCATTAAGTTTGCATAGCTTAATTTTATCAAAATAGGAAGCATAAAAGCACAAGTCTGTACTGTCATTACTTTTCATTTTCTTGGCAGTTAAATTAATGTTATTTGCTTCCAGCTACAGAGAGACATACACTGCAGCTGCTACAGCAACTTATTAGGGTTACTCTAATTTGTTTCACCACATCTCTGAATTAAAGGGATTTGTTTTCGGGAATGCAGATACCACACTGCAAGTGCATATGCTGCTGAAATGTGTACACTGCTGTCACTGTAAGGTGCCCAAGTAACAAATAATATTATTAACAGTACATTAAAATAATGAATGCCTCTGGAAAGCTATACAACTAATTTTTTACAGATACACACTATGGTAATCAGTGAATGTCAAAGCACTTGACGGGAGATGGGGATATATCTACATTAGTAAATATGAAGCTGTATTTCTAACACAGGAGTAGCACATAGGGGACGGCAAGCAGATATGGTAACTGCACAGTAGGGTGACTGACAATACAAAAGCACAGTAAACACTCAGGACACAGTTACACAGTATTCTGGCACAGGGCAGTTACCCCTACTTGCATTACTGTACAAGACCACACTTGGTTATTGGGGTGGAAGTCTTAACACATTGGAAGGTTCTCAGAAGAGCAGCAGTATTCTTCATCTCAGCTCTACAACAATCACCATGATGGGTTACCTGGTATGTAACCTACAGTTTTCATACATAGGCATGGCTGCAGCCTGCATTATATTTGGAGACAAAGTGATTACATGAGGACCATCACAGCCAAGATAGCACTCAGTAGGATGTGGAGAAATTCAGAAAGTTTCTGAACTGTGTGTTCATTATCCTTTCACAAGTATTAGTGATCATTTACATCTAATATGAGCTTCCTGATCTGTGACTGATATCAAATTATGTGGACATACCATGATAAGTATTTCATTTTGCTGATGTTTGGTCTGGCCATGTATATCCATGCTCCTGTCTACCAGTTATGCCATAACAGCAGTGAAAGCACCTTGTGAGTAACATAACAATGACTTGATATATATCAAGTACTACAAGTGGACATTTGGGTGTTTAAGTGCATATCAATATACAAATTCAAATACACTCACAAATGTAGATGTGCTTGTGTGTGTATGCATATGTGCATGTATGCATATGTTCATGTGTGTGTGTGCGTCTGTGAGTGTGCGAGCGCGCGTGTGTGTATGTGTGTGTGTGCGTGTGCGCATGTGCGTGTGTGTGTGTGTGTGTGTGTGTGTGTGTGTGTGTGTGTGTGTGCGTGCACATGTGTACGTGTGTGTGTGTGTGTGTGTGTGTGTGTGTGTGTGTGTGTGTGTGTGTGTGTGTGTGTGTGTGTGTGTGTTTGTGTGTAACTGTGTTCGTGGCCTTACCCATATATAGGCCCTAATGCTATGACCCTGGCAAGATCACTGCCTCTGCTTACATAGGCACACTGAGCTCTCCCTAGTTAACTCCTCTAACTGTGATACATTGTGTTTTCTGTAGACAGTGTTGGTATGTAGTAGAGCTCTCTCTGAAATGCCTTGCCATTGTTAGTTATATTAGGTAGCTCACCTACCTGCATTGCTTGTATATGTCACATCTTATGCACCAGCATATTCCTTTAGCATGCATAGTGTACAACTGTCTATAAGTCAGGAGCTGACCTGTTTTTTATATTTTTCCATATACTAGCCATGTACATTTTGAGGAATCTTTCTGATTCCCAATCTACGTTTCTAAAGTTAACAGTGAAGACCCCAGTACAGGCTATACAACAATGTAAGTTTGGAATTAAATAATTGTCTACCAGTTTCAGATGGCACTCTAAAAAGTTGGCAACAGGTACATTATATCTGCCCTATTAGTTGGCATCTCTGCATAGATAAATATAAATAAAATAAAATAAACAGATAACAAATCTATTTAAGCACATAACTGTTTTTTTATAAGTATGCTCACGAGTTAAAATCTGAATACCAATAAGTGCATTTTAAGCACAGTTCAATCTAGAAGAAAAAAAAAAACACTAGCAATAAGCTGTTCAAGGTAAAAGTAATATGCATTCAAACTGATGTGTATTACATATTCATGGAGTTTAATTATAGATGCATAAATAAATTCAAAAATGTAATATAAACTATTAGTATGGCACTCAATAAATTATCTTCAGAGAAAGCATCACAATCGGAAAGAGTATTGTGGTAGTGATAGTGGTAATATAGTTTAACTACTGTTCTGTAAACAAAACTAAACAAATCTTGATAATGACTTCATTCCCTTTATTAAAAATGTAGTTACCTCCTTCTGGCTCTAAATATTCCTTTTCCACATCCAAAAAATGTAAGTTTTCTGTTTATGCTCCAGTGTAATTTACATGGGGAATACATGCTGCCATTGCAATTGCCTTAGCAACCGAACAATATTGTCACAAAGAATTTAACAGGTGGTCAACTGGCTTGGTCTTCACTGTCTATTGAAAAATCTGTTCTGTAGCATCACTTAAAAACATTTGTGTGATACTCAGTGATAGTCAAAGGCGATTTTGAGAGGACAAAGCAAAACATAAAAGTAAGCACTCATTAATTTAATAATTCACAATTTCTTCACTTCAGCACCTCATATACACACAGTAGGTGTTCCTGTTCAGTTCTCTGCAATTAAAAGCAAATAGCAGTCCTCTGTCTTCAATATATACCACTCAAAGCATCTGGATATGTGTTCTGATAGCGTTTATATCACTTTATCGAAAGATGAAAATAGCGAACGCTATTTCATCGAACTTAAAATATCTAAACCACATAATATCGAACATTCAGAACAGTGAATTTTTTCCTTGGGAAAAAATTTGCTATTCTGAAACACATACACACAAAACAAGCACACCTAAAAAACATCAATACACACACATACACTTATAATCCTACAACTAACCCTACACTAAACTATACATACAATACTATCTATCCACTTACCTTAACCCAAACCCTAACCCTAAGGTCCTTCACTATTGTACACTCACCTAACCCGTACCCTAACCCTAGCTCACTTAACCCGCCCCTAAACCTAATTCACCTAACCCGCGCCCTAACCATAACTCACCAAACCCGCGCTCTAATCCTAACAACCACACAATCGTACACTTACCTGAACCCGACCCATAACTCTCCACTACAGCGCTGAAAATAGCAAAGCCACAGAACCGGCCAACCAAATTCTTTCCCTAGGAAAGAATTCTGTGTTCTGCAACTTCGTTATTTTTAACGTTCAATTAAAACAAGTCGATAATAGAACATTCAAAGTTTTAAAACTTCGATGTTCTGATATAGACCCTTCTGATAATACAGCTTTAAGTATCTGTATACAAGTGTTTTTTTCCCAGTCATCCTGTGCCTGTACTCACCATACACATACCACAGATATCTTCTTACTAACACTCACTCACTCACTCACTCACTCACTCACTCACTCACTCACTCACTCACTCACTCACTCATTCATTCACTCATATGAACAATTCTATTTAATGTTATTCTATGTTTTTTTAGCTTATAACTTACAAGCAGGACAGTTAAATAGAGATTTAGTGACTGTCCTGTGTGTTCCCTGAGAGTGTTTTCAGAATCACATTCCAAATTTGTTGAACTTTACTTCACGGCACTGTACAGGATGCTGAACTGATGGGCATTCTTGAGTCTGAAAAGTTTTATTTCAGAGGCTTTTCTAAGCTTCTGTTTATAATGCAGAAATGAAAAGAAGTGTAACATTCTTTATTTTAGTTTAATTATCTGTCAGAAATTTGCTAAATTGAGATCAAGTTGACTTTAGTTATAATGTATAATGTGTTTTTTTTAATGTGTGCAGTGAATTGCTTCCTATGTACATAGTAGCTTTTTTATCCTTTACGTTGCTTGATAACATATACTATTTGTTAAATATAAATAATATATCTAATATAACCATTACAACTTCCAGTAGTGAAAAAGTAAATATGTAACAGCTGGAATTCATTAAACCACCTAAGTAAGAAACATTTATGTGTGCTGCAATGGGAAGGAAAGGCTACTTGGATGCAACAGACAGACAGTTTCATGATATGTCTGCTGCTTTTGCAGTGTCATGGCAATTCAGCTAAGATGGTGTGCAAACCCCTGTGCCAATCTTTGGTACAATTCATGAAGTTGTCAGTCAGCTACATGAGCATAAATATCTGTGGACAGGTGCTACAGGTGATCCTCACTACCACTTAAACATTATATTAATGAGTGGGCCTGAGGTTTTGTGCTTTGGATGTTGCTACCACTTAACATTATATTAGGGAGTAGGACTGAGGTTTTGTGCTTATGATGTTTTATTTCCAAGACTAAGAAGGTGCACATTGTATTCTCACTTTAGAACACCTCTGTGCTATCCTATAAATACAGATGTCTATGAGTCTCATTTGGGCAGGCTTTTGTCCTTCATAAATAAGTGATATGGTCCAGTATTACTGGTGTGGGAGGACAAGATGATCATTATGTGATGGAATTACTAAGATACTACCAAATGTATCAAACAGAAAGAGATCACATTTTCACACAACAAGTGACAGAATGTATATGAATGAAAGGATGTTTAACTTTCACTCACAAGTACAATGCAGACAGCAAGGAAAATTCTGCCACATCTTTAACTGGCCATTTTGTGTACATTTTTTTGCCATACCAGACTGACTTTAGATCAAGCCCCAGTGCTAATATTGCCCTTATATTTGTGGGATAATGACCCACACCCTCATGAAAAGGAGTCAATATTATATTCAGTCTTTGTCCTCCTTGGTCCCTTGGTATGATTTGACACTGTAGATCACATTCAGTACTACTGCAGTTTAATTTACACTGTGCACAGTTAATTGGCCACATATTTCTCAGGTGATATTAAATGGGTAGTTTCTGGCATTGTTTCTTCTGTCAGCCAAGTTATCTAGGATGCTATAGTGTTCCTTCTTCCATCTTTTGCTTTTCATGTTGTACATTTTGCTAGTGGAAATCACATTTCAAACTAGATGTCAGTGCTACACAGATGATCTTCAGCTATGCTTTGCCTTCCCTAAAGATAAAGTGTCTGGCCTTTTTTCTTTCAAAGATGGCAGGGAGACTATTGTCTATTAGATGCATACAAGTCTTCTGAAGCTCATTCCATCAAAATCTTTTTTTCAGTTCTAAGTCTTTTATAATTGATGTGCTTGATTTTCACCCCTGCAGCATGACTCCCTTAAGCTACCTGTGCTGTGTCTGACTCAGTTTATTAGAAGACGTGCTATTGTCTATTTCTTGATAACCTTTGCAGAAAAATATTCTCTTTGGAAGCTGCAGTGCCACCTTAAAATATTGACACATTCCAATTGTTTATGGTTACTATAAAAAAAAAAACAGGAAGCTGAATCACAGATTAAATCAACAAAGATGAAAAGGGCTGCAAGGTGAAGAATCAAGGAAGCGAGACGGAGAATCAAGACTGGAGCTCAGATAAATGTAACCATCCTTGAGATGACTGCTGCCAGAAAATGATTCTGACTAACAGGCTGACTGAAAACATGGAAACCTTTGAATAAGGAACTTAAGGCAATTTAAACAATAATGATTTAGTGTGTAATGCAGCTACAACATCAAAATACAGGTTTTATACCGGACATGTTATTGTATGCAGTTCTCAGGTTCTAGTCCAGCTGAAAACAACTATATTGATATTTGTGAAAGTCAAGTTATGCTTTCCTTGCCAATTAGCTAAGAAATAAAAAACTATTTTGATTCATTGCTTATTGGTTTAAATATTCAGATATTTTCTGAAATGAAATAATTGATCACCTGGAAAAAATACAAGATTCTTATAGACTGTCAATGTGGGTTTACATCCTGGCACAGTATGTTTACAACCATTTACATGTTTACAGATAGAATGTATTCCACTGCAATACTTACCGACCTTACAAGTGTGTCTGAAAGTGTCACTCAGCTTCTAATAATCAAAAACAATAGGATCTTGGCTTTGATCTTTGATACTACAATGGTTTTATATCTACCTTTCCTACAGACCTCTATCAGGAAAAAATTCTTCCAATGACAAAACGTCTGGTGCATTCATTGTGACATACCGTAAAGCTCAGTACCTTGACCCCATTCTGTTTTAGTCATTGATGACCTCATCATCTCCATTTGTCTCTGTAATATTAACTCTGTGCAGACAAAACTGTTTTCATTACTCTGATTAACATATATCTAAATTGCACAACAAGTTTAACATAGCCCACTTACCCTTAATGCAATCAAAATGTCCACAATGCTTTTAGCCATAAAGAGAAAATGCAAAAGCAAATAAATACTCGCACACCCAAATCAGTCTAATAAAGCAAGTTTGTCAGTGCAAGTATACAACAGATAAAGGCATGCTGTTCAGTGTCCACCCATTTAACTCACCCACCCAGGGTAGCTATAGCAAAAAAGTAGGTGTTCATTCCAGACTTTAGTACACACTGACAGCAACAATAGGTCTTCCCAAAACATATACTCTCTACAAACAGCAACAAACTCAAGTGTGTACATTCATACAAATATCCACTAGAAATGGCCATCATTTTTCCACTCTTAAAAAGGCAGACTGGATACCTGTAACTTTCCAAGCAGTTCTTCGTTTCCCTCACTTATGCTTAAGATACTTCATGAACGGTACTGCCGACTATACAAAGCAAACTTATGACCTCTGTGGTGATACTGACGCATCATTAGGTCTACACAGATCACAGATCAACAAACAATAGGAGAAAAAAGCTTCTCTGAAGTGGTCCCCATCTAATGGAATCAATTCTTTAAAGAACAATATAAAATAAGACAGAATCATGTATTTGGAGAAAAGCTTTTCAAGCATTTCAAAATGTCCTTTTCATGATCAGGTTTTATCATCAGTGGTTAACTAACCTAAAGTCATCCCACCCCTAGGCAGACCAGTAGCACAATAACTATCAATATCTAAAGAAAGTGTGTGAAACTTCTAGCCATGTCATAAGAAACCTTAAGTGTATAAATGTAAATATGTGAATAGCACACATGAGAGAGGTGTCCACCCAAGAGACCATCACATTGCAAAACTAGTTAGGAAACCATTTTACCTTGCACAACTCATAAGAAAAGGTAAATAAAAATAATAATAAAGGCACCCAAGTGACACACTGGAAACTATACACTATAACTTTATTACAAAATAAGAACAGAGAGGTGAGCGCTTTCACAACTTAACGTTGCTTCATCAGACAATGTTAATTCAAGTAATACCTGATTAAATACTTAGGCAATTAGTATAACAACATGATCTGAAGAAGCTAAAGACCAATATTTATTATAAACCCACAAGAACTAATGCTTGTCTCCTCAAATCAAGTATCACTTGGGTGCTTTTATAATTATTTTTTTTATTTACTCTACTATTTACTTGGGCACCTGAGTATACCTGAAGCCGTTTTAGACTTTCAATTTTCATAAGAAAAGGTATTTCTGCAGATCAAGAGAAGTCTTCATCTCATGCATTCCACTGTGATTGCACCAATCAATGAGACAAAATCTCCAAAATGTTGTAACTAAAAAGATCATGGGCATAAAAGATCTGAACTACCAGCAAAGACTGGAACCATTATCTGTATTTTCAGTTTTATACAGACTTTTTAACGATAATTTGTGACTTGTATATGAGGTGACAAGGAATCCAGTTGACCAAGAACTTTGGCATCTCAATAAATCAAACAGTTAAGCTAACACTAGATCCAGAGGCTTAAACCTACCCCTACAAATAAATAAGACAAGGAGTACAGCTCGATTTGCTATGCAGCACCTATCCCTTCTCTGTAAAAAAACTCCCTCTCCAAGTTAAACAATGTGGCACACTCTTTGCATTTAATAAGGAGATGGACAGCTGAATGGATATTCATTAATTCGCCCCTGCTATGAGTGGCCTGGACCTCTAGGGTCTAAGTGTGGGTACTGGCAAGGTGGAAATGTCCTCATAGCTCAGTTGCCTTATAATCCTCATGATCGTACTCTATTATTCAAGCTAAACCTAATAATAATATAGTCCTAGTACAGTTATTGCATTAGTGTTGGTATATCACAAGTACAGTTGGTATAGTCCTAGTACAGTCATTGCATTAGTGTTGGTATATCACAAGTATAGTTAGTATAGTCCTAGTACAGTCATTGCATTAGTGTTGGTATATCACAAGTACAGTTAGCATAGTCCTAGTACAGTCATTGCATTAGTGTTGGTATATTACAAGCACAGTTAGTATAGCCCTGGTACAGTCATTGCATTAGTGTTGGTATATTACAAGTACAGTTAGTATAGTCCTAGTACAGTCATTGCATTAGTGTTGGTATATCACAAGTATAGTTAGTATAGTCCTAGTACAGTCATTGCATTAGTGTAGGTATAACACAAGTACAGTTAATATAGTCCTGGCACAGGTCATTGCATTAGTGTTGGTATATTACAGGTACAGTTAGTATAGTCCTAGTACAGTCATTGCATTAGTGTAGGTATAACACAAGTACAGTTAATATAGTCCTGGCACAGGTCATTGCATTAGTGTTGGTATATTACAAGTACAGTTAGTATAGTCCTAGTACAGTCATTGCATTAGTGTTGGTATATCACAAGTACAGTTAGTATAGTCCTAGTACAGTCATTGCATTAGTGTAGGTATAACACAAGTACAGTTAATATAGTCCTGGCACAGGTCATTGCATTAGTGTTGGTATATTACAGGTACAGTTAGTGTAGTCCTAGTACAGTCATTGTATTAGTGTTGGTATATTACAAGTACAGTTAGTATAGTCCTAGTATAGTCATTGCATTAGTGTTGATATATCACAAGTATAGTTAGTATAGTCCTAGTGCAGTCATTGCATTAGTGTTGGTATATTACTAGTACAGTTAATATAGTTCTAGTACAGTCATTGCATTAGTGTTGGTATATTACAAGTATAGTTAGTATAGTCCTAGTATAGTCATTGCATTAGTGTTGATATATCACAAGTATAGTTAGTATAGTCCTAGTACAGTCATTGTATTAGTGTTGGTATATTACTAGTACAGTTAATATAGTTCTAGTACAGTCATTGCATTAGTGTTGGTATATTACAAGTACAGTTAGTATAGTCCTAGTACAGTCATTGCATTAGTGTAGGTATAACACAAGTACAGTTAATATAGTCCTGGCACAGGTCATTGCATTAGTGTTGGTATATTACAGGTACAGTTAGTGTAGTCCTAGTACAGTCATTGTATTAGTGTTGGTATATTACAAGTACAGTTAGTATAGTCCTAGTATAGTCATTGCATTAGTGTTGATATATCACAAGTATAGTTAGTATAGTCCTAGTGCAGTCATTGCATTAGTGTTGGTATATTACTAGTACAGTTAATATAGTTCTAGTACAGTCATTGCATTAGTGTTGGCATATTACAAGTATAGTTAGTATAGTCCTAGTATAGTCATTGCATTAGTGTTGATATATCACAAGTATAGTTAGTATAGTCCTAGTACAGTCATTGCATTAGTGTTGGTATATTACAAGTACAGTTAATATAGTCCTAGTACAGTCATTGCATTAGTGTTGGTATATTACATGTACAGTTGTGTTGCTTATCTGACAGTTTCCATAATGTGTGCTTATTACAGACCATGTTTAATATGTTTTGATTATGTACTTTGTAACCTTAGATTTTTTGTTCATTATAAACACTGTATAATCTTGTAAATTGCCTTATGATTTTCAACACTATACCATATTGTCAATATCTAAAATGTTTATATTAACATAGTGTATTAATGCCTAAGTGCCAGAGTTGTGGATGAAAATTCTCATTGGACTAGCCTATCCTCCTGGTTAACAAATCAATCAATAAATAAATTATTTATTAAAAATAAAACATGTTTTCTAGCTTCACTTACACTGCCTGTTATATGTTTTTTCAGGGTAGCCTTGAATTAAAATCACATTCTCATATCTATTACAACAGTAAATTAAAGATGAAGGTGTATAGAAGGAATATCTACAATTTGGAAACACACTCAAAAGGATTTGATCACTTTGAAAGGGTGACATGGAGAAGTAATGCCATATTAAGAGAACTAATTGCACTGCAGGTATTTTAGTGAGGTCTCAAAGATGTCATTTTGCTTGACTCTTTTTATTATCCCCTTTCACCTCTTCCATCCTCCTAAAGCCTCATGGTTAGCCTCCCTTATTTCTATAACTGATAGCCAAACATTCCTACATAGCCATACTGGCTCTCTCAAATGTTAATTATTATTCTGGAGTAATTCATCCCAGATTCTTTTACATATTTATTTGGAGTCCCTTAACTCATTTTTTGCCTTTATCTCATTTCTGAATGACAACCTTCTGACATGTCACATCAGCATCTCTGCCATTGTTTTGATTTTCTGGGAAACATAAAGGTCCACTGGGAAACATAAAGGTCCTACCAAACACCCTAATATTGGGTGATTTCAATTACCCAAACATTAACTGGGAGAACTACTCAAGTACTAACTCCCTTGCCCAACATTTCCTAGAATTTATAAACTCAAACACCCTGGATCAACTGGTCAACACTCCCACCAGAGGTGACAACATATTGGACCTGGTCATCACCAACATGGGTGACCGGTGTTCCACACCAGAGGTCAACCCCTCGCTGGTTAGATCTGACCATAAACAAATCACTTTGTATATCCATTCTGCCCCCACCCCTGGACAAGGAAACCACGATGAAAAACTTTTCAAAAGCAAACTTCACGTTACTAAAGACCAAGGTGTAAAGTTTCAAAACCCCCATGCTAAAGAATAACACTGTCCAAGCTGCAAAATCCTTTACTAATGCATTTGATGGGCACCTACAAGAATGCATGGATTGTGCTATCCCAAGCAAAACCAAGACTCACTCCTCCAAGAAAAGGAAACCAGTCTGGTGGACCCCTGCCATAAACAAACTATACAATAGAAGGAGGAAACTAGTACAGGAAAAGAGTAAAATCCCAAGAAGGAAAGACATTCCTGATCAGTATCAGCAAGAAGCTACAATGCCTCATAAAATCATCCAAGGCGAGCTTCGAAAGAAAAATTGCCAATGACTCCAAAGATAACCACAAGGCATTCTTTAGCTACGTCAAGATCTGCTCGGAGTTAGTGCAGAATGGCACAAAATACATGGAACCGACTGATATCACCAACATCCTGGCAGACAGGTTCAGTGCAAACTTCACCCCCCTCTCACCCCCAAAAGGGCCCATAACCAAACAGAAGAATGTAAAGCCCCTGAAATCACAGACACTCAGGTTAGAACAGCCCTCTCCAAAGCCAAAAACACAGCATCAATGGGACTGGATGGTGTCCCAGGCTGCATCCTACATGAGCTCAAAGACGAACTAACCCCTCACCTAAACACACTGTTCAGACTCAGCCTCTCCACAGGCTATGTACCCATAGAGTGACGCACAACAACGGTTATTCCACTCCACAAAGGTGGAGCCACAACAGACCCCTGGAACTATCACCCTATAAGCCTGACTAGCTTAGTCAGAAGGCTATGGAGTGCATCATCATGGAACTCATTAACAGAGACATTGGGAACCTCCAAACACTGGACCATATCCAGTTTGGCTTTGTTAAGAGCAGATCATGCCTCCTAAACCTGGTGGACTTCTTTGAGACAGTTACCAAGGCTATAGATGAGGGAGAGGAGGTGGTACACACAGCCTACCTAGACCTCGCAAAGGCCTTCAACATCATTCACCATTCTGGTATTACAGACAAGCTCACCAGCCTGAACATAAACCCCTACATCACAAGATGTGTTGCCAACTGGCTCATGGACAGAACCCACATGGTAAGAGTTGCGAGAGCTAGGTCCGACTCTAAACTGGTTACAAGTGGTGTTCCTCGGGGGTCAGTCCTAGGACCCCTCCTGTTTGCATATACTTCTCAGAGGTACAGGAAGCACAGGAGGACTATGGCTGACCAAGTTTGTAGACGATTGCAAACTAGGGGCTATAATTGACTCTCCGGCTGACACAGACACCTCCAAAAGGGTCTCACTGAGACAGATACCTGGTGTCAAAACCATGGCCTCAAGCTAAATTCCAAAAAGTGCATAGTCATCCCCTTTGGAAAAAACAAAGTACCCACAAACTACCACATAGGTGGTAGTCCCCTAAATACAGAAGACATAATAAGGGATCTGGGGACCCAAGTAGGTAGTAATCTCTCCTTTGATAATTACATTGCCAAAGTGGTTAGAAAATCCTTCTATGTGGCCCACCTAATCACAAAAGGGTACACATCCAGATCAAAAGAGGTCATTGTGCCCCTCTACTCATCACTCATAAGACCCATCATAGAGTACAATGCCCCATTTTGGATGTATTTTACAAGACACATGCAACAGCTGGAAAGACCACAGAAGTACCTCACCAAGAGGTTCACTGGCCTCAAACAGATGCTCTATGCAGCTTGACTGAAGAAACTCCAGCTGTACTCGGTTGCATATCACCTACTCAGAGGTGATCTTTGCCTGACATACAAGGCCATGTCCAACCCAGAATTGATGAACATGCTCCACCTAAAGAAAACCATATCCCCTCAAGCCACACGCTCTAGGGATCTAAACCTCACCACAACAATAAATAGGATGTGCTGGAGGGATAGATTCCTGTCCCAGAGACTTCCCATGCTTTAGAACAAGATTCCAATCTACATTAGGCAGACCTCCTTGCTAACACTCTTCAAGAGAAACCTTGATGAGTGGATGGGAAACAGAAAGTTTACCCCAGGGTTCACTTCAGTGGCTCTGCTGGACAGAGGCACAGGGAACTAATCTAAGGGGGCGGTTAAAGCCAACACATTCTGGCTAGGCTTATAAATGCCTTTGAGCAGAAAGCCTAGTACCTACCTATGAACCTATGAACCTATAAACCACTCTGTAGAGTAACATGAAATGATAACTCTTGACTAACCTACCTCACTAACCTTGATTAGGACTACAGCCAGTATTATGTATTTCCTGATATAATTCTGCTCAGCTGGTTGTAGCCATTGTGATCCAAGGCCTCAGTCGTGATCTTGCCATCTCTGTTCTGGACCTCAGGGTCTGTTAATCTTCTCATGGCAAATTCAAATATCACATAAGTATAACCTTTCTAACACTTGTACTATCCAGCTCCTTTATTCTCCCCTCAAGTCTCTTATCTTCCACCGATAACATGACTTGGGGCCAGTACATGGTATTAATCCACCAACAAATGTATGATTCTAGTGATATTAAGTACTACATCAGTACTAGATTTTTAGTAGATGGAAATTAGATTATACTTTATATAACCAAATGTTTCTCCTTTACCCATTGTTGTGGCACTGTGGAATTGGTATAAAAAAGTAAGGTAGTGTGGAGACACGAGAGTGAAGAAAACGTTGCTCCCTGCAAAAACACTCAATCTTTTGTGCAGTTAGTGTTTAAAGCTTAAAAAGGCTATAGAGCCATTAGCCTAGTAACCTTCTATGATCCCATGAACTCTGACCAACTAGTCAAGGCCTTCAGGGAGTCATTCAGGAAGGAAGAGTTCTGTACCCAATTGAATCATGCAGTTTACCTGTCATAATTATATGCATTCACCAGAGACAGAAGATATTTTGTTAATCACATAGTAACCACTTTTATGCAGCTATTTTAGCTTATGACATGCAACTCAGCAAAGTAATGAACACATACTTTTTATTCATATTTTGTTAATTGGTAAGTAGGAAGGTCCCTGAACTGTTTTCACCTATGCCCTAGAACACAAAGGCAAGGGTAATACATATATAGAAAACTTAATGTACCACTCAACCAGCATGTTTTTGTGAGACGTAACAAAGCCAAAGTAACTCTATAAAATATGCAAAGTCCACACAGACCATGACCAGAGGACAAGACAGAACACTAGATCCTGAATCTGGGGCTATTTGTTACATTAAGTAATACAGCTTTGACACTTCAAAGAGCTACACAGAATATGCAATTAGTTTTGAATATATACCAAGTCTCAGACTGTGGTATCTTGGGAACTCCCCCTTACTGTATGATGCACTAATCTCAGAGTTAGTATACATCAGTAGCATGACTGTGAAAGTACGGTCCTCCATGTCCAGGGATGTACACGATCTTCGACCCCATGACGATAAAAGCTTTGGAATGAGGCATGATAATAACTTTTTTACTTTCAAATCTCAGCTTACTGCTCATATTTTTGAGTGTTGTAGTTATGTATGCATGTGCTTGTGTGAGTTTGAGTATGTATTTGCATATGTGTGTTTGTCCATATGTGTGTGTGTGTGTGTGTGTGTGTGTGCACGTGTGCGTGCACGTGTGCGCGCGCGTGTGTGTGTGTGCACGTGTGCGTGTGTGTGCGTGTGTGTGTGTGTGCGTGCACGTGTGCGTGTGTGTGCGTGTGTGTGTGTGCGTGTGTGCACGTGTGCGTGCACGTGTGCGTGTGTGTGTGTGTGTGTGTGCGCGTGTGTGTGTGTGTGTGTGTGAAAGCTAAAACTTTCAGCAAGGAAGAAAACCTATCACAGAGCCACCATGCTGCCTATTGAAATTATTCAGTCATTCAGTCATTCTAGATATGTTGTCTCAAGCCAACTCAATACTGCAACCAGTCATTCCGCATCACCAGATGTTTATCCTAATTTTATTCATTATTGTGTTTGCTGTAATTTTAAAACAGCAACACAAGCAAAAAAAGAAAAATACAGAACTTTCTTTTTTTGTTTCACAAGTGTAAAATACTTTCTGTAGTTGATGCACTGTTCTTTCTTTCTCAGGAATGCTTGCTTCATTACCTTTGAGTTCCCGTTCACTTCCCCTAATACTAAGCAAGATACATTGCAAACAGTAGTGCCCTTCATACCAACTTTAAGCTGCATCTTTGTGTTACCATTTTATTACCACACACTGATAACGCATTTCATTCTGTTGCATTATTTTTATATATGACAGATTCTTTCAAGTATTCACAGATTAGTTTGATTTGGCAATTTGCATTTCAGTAGTATATTTAGCATATGTTTTCATGAGTTTTGCTTCACCATTCTCACTCTCTGAAATAAACATTATTCAGAAGTTGTGCAGTTTTTTTGTTTTGTTTTGTTTTTTGGCATAGTGCACTTTCTTCCATAATGTTGCCCCCTCTCAGCATAGTAGACACATATTGCTGATTTGTATAACAGACATTTGCACTTTTTTCCTGTGGCACATATCCCTAATATGGAATGCAGAATTAGAAATGCAACACTTGTACCAACATTATTATATTAGGTGCCTTTAACAGAATAGCTAGTAACTTAACAAATACATACCACTTTGTAGACTGTTATTTTCTTTGCAGTGTCTCTTGCATGGGACATTTGGTGCCTTTAGAGTGGGCAAACTTTTATCTTCATTAAAATGAATATGTATACTGTTTCTTAGGTGGTATTTCTGGCCGCACCCTTGTATCCTAGGGCAAATAAATGTAGCATTGTGCAAAGCAAAAACACTGTTGCATAGCAAGTTATCTGGTCATCATGTTTTTGCATTTGTTGAATGTTTGCTTAAAGTAGTGGTTTCCTTCCAGAAACTTTCTACTAATGAAAGAGCTACATAACAAAGCTCTCCACAATAAGCCCCTGTAATGACTCTAATTATTATTTAATTTCTAATGGGATGCTAATGGAAATTATTGATTGGATGTGCTATATAATATGGAAAGAATTAAAGGGAAAATGCTCTAAATCTGAAGTAGGAGTCTCTCAAAGCATGCACAAGGGACTGAGTTTTGGACTATACAAGATATGTTTGTTATCTTTCTAGCCAAAGTTTTTAAGAAAATTCAACAAAACAAATGTTGTTCCTCCATATAGCACATCTCAGTTACATTGCTATCTGGTACGGCTGTTATTGATAAGTAACCTCATACTATACTAAGCACATTTGGCGTAAGCTCTTGAACTGTAATTGCCCAACACCATCCATTACCTTGAAACAGTAATTGATTTTCCTGGAGTCTTTATTATGTCATTAAAATCTTTCAATGAATAAACAGCAGCACACATGCTTGTGCTATTTTTGTTACTCTTGGAGGACTGTAGGCCTTTCCAGTGCATTACATGCTAACTCAAATGGTTACACTATGTGATACAATATAACCTTTTTTTCTTTTTAAGTAGGTTCCAACAGAAAATAGGTTTAGTTTCATGCTGTAATTAAGTTACCATTTTGAATAAATGAATGGAACTATTTGGGACTTAATATCTAACTGAGAATAATATATTAATCCAGCAATCAAGTTAACTGTGATGATGTCATCAAAATCACATTTGCTCTTTAATAATAAAATGTATAATAGTCCAAGATTTATGTCTTAGCCTGTCACAATTTGGTTGAAGAATGATGCATTTTTGTTAAAAGAACGCAAATTTCATTTTGTATTTA
The DNA here is from genome assembly GCF_019279795.1 of Protopterus annectens. Classification (NCBI taxonomy): domain Eukaryota; kingdom Metazoa; phylum Chordata; order Ceratodontiformes; family Protopteridae; genus Protopterus; species Protopterus annectens. Next base: position 1,616,002,430 of record NC_056743.1, on the reverse strand, counting down.
ATACAAATATTATACAGGTGAATCTATCCTTATTGTTAATTTTAGAGATAGTGAGTCCGGGGTATGGAATTTAGAAAGTTGTTTATTAAAGCATCTTGGCCTTTCCTCTGTGCATACAATTTTTTCTCTCACTTTTATTTATTTTTTTAATATAGTTAATTAAATTGTAGAAACATATGCTTATAAAAGTGGGTCATATTTATAATAATCTCAACAAAATATTAAAGACTCTACCCCAGATACACAAAATTGTGATTAGGAGATTGCATGTTGACATTTGTACAAAAATAGTGTTTTATTGCCCATATCACAAACCCTTATTTGGGGAGACTGCAACATCCTAACATATTGACAAAATGTAATCCAAATAGCATCAGCGTGGAAGGTTACAACTCATCAATTTTATTTTTCTGCAACAGCATTTTCCCTTATTTTGATAGGTTAGTGAGGCCACATTTGATCCTCTAAGCCTTGTGACCTGTTATGGTGATTTGTTTTTCTCCACTGTTCTGGAAGTTAGGACAGAGGGTTAACACTGCATGCTGTAAATAAGCTGCTTCCTGTGGTTGAGGGTTTGACTCCCTCAGGTTCTATTTGCCAAACATGAGACTTTCAGCAAGTTACTTAGTCAGACAGTGCTCTGGGGTGACTGGAAAATTGTGCTAGGCTCTTCAGTGGCTTCTTGGACTACGTCTCTTAATGATCTATGAATGTCAGGGGTACTATGAGACATGAAGTTCCCAAAAAGCTGTGAATTTCTATTTTTGTAATTGAATAGTTGGGTTATCAGGGAGCTGGGAATCAATGTTTTGTAGTGTTCTGTGGGTTGTAACCTGCAGGTAAATACCTGCTTTTTGCACAAAAGATAAAACATTAACCTTTCCTCATTCTTCAGCAAATTCAGAAGATAAACACCATTTCCAAAACAAAATTCAAGAATAGTATGATTTGTTCACTTGTGTTTCAGCAAAAGAAATAACACCATATTCACAAAGATGATATGTATTGCACAGGTCTAGTAAACATGCATATGGCCTGTGAAAGAGCACATGTGATTTACAGACAACAGGTTTGTAGAAGATGTATGATATAAGGCATCAGCTATACCAATGTCACATAAGGTGTATTCAGATGCATTGCATACATACCAGCAGTGACACAGTTCAAAGGCAGTTAGACAGCACAGCTCATCAGTCAGTGTACTATAATGCAGAAACCAAGGTCTACAGATCAGCTAGGAGCTCTGCCCAGTCTTCATCAGAGCAGGCACTAATGGCAGTAATACAAGACTGGAGACAGCGCATGCCAGCATAATCCTTGCCCAAGAGAATCTGGGACCACAGAAATATAAATACAACAAATCACAGATGTGTAGATTGATAATGAAAGCACTGATACATATGCATAACAACAGCAGTGTATGAGTACATATATGAGTAAAGAGAGTGAAATGCTCTGGCAGTGACATTACAACCACAGCTGCCAGCAGTGACTCAGTGTAGAACAGCTGTACATTTTAATAGAACATTAGGGACCTGTTATGTAGTAAGACTGTGATGTCACAAGCAGTGCGCAAAGGTCAAACGAAATTAAAATAATAATCTGTGATCCAGAGTGAATGAGATCTTATATGTATTGAACACCTCAGCGCATCATATCAGGTGAACTATCTTGTTCTGTTTTGCATATACTGAGCATCCTAGATTGCATGTGAGTGCACACACACACACACACACACACACACACACACACACACACACACACACACACACACAGACACACACACACAAACCAAATTAGGTGCACACACACACACACACACACACACACACACACACACACACACACACACACGCACACACACACACACACACAAACTTGCATGCATGCAAATACACACAGTTGCACATATACACATGGATTCCCACACCACACCACAACATACATGTATTTCCACCTTCCACACACAGACTTGCTTGCACACAAACACACTCACACACACACACACACACACACACACACACACACACACACACACACACACACACACACACACATGCATTCTCACATCCCACACATGCAAAGATATATGCATACAGCTGTGTGTGTGTGTGTGTGTGTCTGCGTGTGTGCGTGTGTGCGCGCGTGTGTGTGTGCGCACGCTCGTGTGCGTGTTTGTGTGCATGCGTGTGTGTGTGCGTATGTGTGCGTGTGTGTGCGTGTGTGTGCGCGTGTGTGTGCGTGTGCGTGTGTGTGTGTGTGTGTGTGTGTGTGTGTGTGTGTTTGTGTGTATACATGGAATGTGCTTGTTTGTGTATGTGTGTTTGAGTTTCACTCACTGTATACCCCCACAGCTGTAGATACCTTTTATTTGAGAGTCATGTCATTGCCTCCTATCAGTCCAGCAGCTGTGTGTACGTGTATACAATGAGCCCAATGTCATTACCCTATACTAATGAAGCCATGTACCTTGGCTTATTGGGTGCCAGTTCCCACTGTGGGCACATACCAAGCCATAACAACTGCATTAGGTGTTGCCATCTCCTGTCTAGTTCTGTTGTTCTGCCTTCTATATCTGTACACAGTTTGCTCTTGGTGTTAGCCTGATTGTTTACATGCATTTTGACAAATATCTCTTCCAAGAAAATATCCATATATTTTAAAACTCTGTTCAAAATAAATTTGTGAAATAAAGAATAAGCATTTATGATACAGTTAATTAGCCATTACATCATCTAAACAAATAATATCCATAAATATCCATGAAAATCTCAGTAATTAATGTATCACCTTCCCTTTATTCCAAACAAGTTTAATGTTGGTTAGCTCATAAACCCTTGTAATTTATACACAGGTGCACTGTCAGTTTAGCTCATGAAAACACCACTACCCATTTTAAAATCTCTAATATTTATAATCTAAAAAATATCCTTCTCAAACAATGCCCATGCCAAGCTCCCATTTGACACCTCTATAGTCTCTACCTCCCCTCTATTTCTTTCACTCCCAATCAAATCCACGAAAAATATTTCCTTCTATTTCACTTACACTTATTTCTCATTTCTCTCCTATGCATTCTAACATCTAACACAAAGATTCCTCATATGTGGCACCTTACCGATGGAAACTTTAATTGCTAAGTTAATATTCACTATTACTTAGCCTCTTTTTTGTCTTTCCCTGATAATACTCTTGCTTTACACCTTGGATTAGCTTTTTATTACATTGCAATATAATTGGACCTCTTCTTATTATCATTTAGAATATTGTGCTTTTATTTATATACCCAGGTCTTGGTATTGTACTCTGCATTATTATGTTTACTGTATTTTTACTATACTTTTATTGTATTTTTTTATTTATGTCTATAGACTGGAGCTTTTTTTCCTCAGGTCTCCACTGAAAATGGGCCTCTGGCAAAGCTGGAACAACCCGGTTAACAAATGTCAAATAAATAATAAATAAATGTCTAAAGGGACATATAATATGTTATTTTAATTTCTATTCTCAGTGTTACTCATATGATTAAGTACCCTACTTTAAGCATTCTCAGTGACTTGACTTTACAGGAAGTTTGACATGCCATGCAATGCACAACATATATTAAAATTGTCAGTTATTTGGAATTCATACGTTTTGACTATTGCAGGACATAATAATTGACTAGTGATAAGCAGAACATGCAAATCTGTTGTTTCTGAATATTTTTCAGTTCTTTTCATTTGGTTTCACCATTATTCAAACACTTCAGTTCATTTCTTCTAAATGTAAATCAAATTATGGTATATCACATAATAAAATTTGTAAATGTTGGTATTGATAATAATACATTCCCCTTACCCCTCATAACAGTCATAGTGGTTGGTGTACTGACATATTTATCAATACCAATATTATAAAGTCTTTATATTACCCATATTCCTTACTTTTTCAGACTCAGAGCATTTTTAACAAAGTATGGTTTAGCAATAGCCTTTCAAAATCTACTTCCATACTTTGTTTGTCATAGCCATATTGAACTTTCTATCATAAAATTCTTTCTCATACTTTCATAATTAATATGAAATCCCAGTGATATTTATATTTTATAACTAACTTACCATGTAAATAAATATCTGCTTAAAATGACTAATGTGTGTGTGTGTGTGTGTGTGTGTGTGTGTGTGTGTGTGTGTGTGTGTGTGTGTGGGTATATGTGAGTGTCATTTATATATATATATATATATATATATATATATATATATATATATATATATATATATACACACACACACACACGCACACACACACATATATATATATATATATATATATATATATATATATATATACATACACACACACACACACACACACACACATATATATATATATATATATATATATATATATATATATGTACATATATACATACACAGAGTTAAATTATTCATACAACTTTATTATATATCAACATTTCTGATGAGTCATTCCATAGACAAAATTATCTATAAATGAAATCAGTTGTTTAAATGCATTTTGCAAAATACATACATTTTCCTATTATATCATGAACATACAAGCTGGCATAATTGGGTTACACTGCATCTCCCAAGTCCTAAACAGTTACGTGTTTATATAGTCAATCACTAAACAGACCCTCAATGAGAAATAAAACCATTTCCATTAACACATAAATACATCAGTCTTCAGACTAATATAATTTGTTTGTTGTTTTAAAATATAATTTATTGAATTATTGCCAAAATTGTGGGGAATTACAAAATAGATGACTATATACATTATACAGTACACACTGGTATGAAGTAAGTTGTCAATGCACCAACTACTATGAATGTTATGAAAGGTAATAGGAATGTATTAGTATCAATACCAACAATTTCAGATTTTATTTGGTGAAATATCATAACTTGATTTAAGTCTGTCACTGCTTTGTCTACAGATTAATTTAGCTATCAACTTTTCAAACAACAGTTGAAGCTAGTTAGCTAGCTAGATCTCTGCAGGGTATGTTAGATATCCCTGCCCAACTACAGTGGGGCTAACAGGTGACTTACTAATATACTTGTAGACTTTTGGTCAAGAAAAAAGCAGTGGTGTAACCAGACTGCAGTATTGTTATTCATCTGTATGTAGAATCTTGCAACTCTCTTTTAATGAACAGAGTATTTGTCTGGGTAATTCATTCATAAGGTTACCATTAGACTAATAAATTATTCAATCATACACAATGAAATCTCATCCATAAATAGGTTCATATGTGGTTCATAAGTGTGTACTGGGCTAATGTATTCATAGCCAGGCTATCTCCTTTGTTGGCTTGCATTTTTGTTGTATTCCAATTGTATGAAAGACTATGCAACTATTGTGATTTAAAATTCTCAATAAAAGTAAAAATAATTTGTTATGAGATGAAATCTGGGAATTATACTCCTGATATAGAAGCAGAATTTGCAGTCATTACCATGATTTCATTATAGTTTAATTGTGCTTTCATGTGTACTGAAAATAAAAACAGATCATTGCTCAGAATGTTCAGTAAAACAAACTGACAACATTGTAAATAAATATGGAAAATGGAATACCAGTGTTCCTGACTATTTTCATTTGTGTAGATTGCAAGACATCTACTTTATCAGCTGTCCTAAAAATTCATATATTCACTTATTGGAAAGCTCCAGGGGCACGTCTCTTACACTGTTACATTAACATGTCTTTTCAATATCAAAGTCTCCACCAATTCAAAAGCTTTCATGTGAGGGACTAGCATTCTAAAATCTACTGTTCTGGTAATAATGTTTAAGTTAACTTAATAAACAGATCAAATCAGCTCTTGACACCTGAATGACATTTAGACCCTTAGATAAAACTTCAGTTTCATGTATATTCGGCTAGGACTTGGCTATATTAATAATATACATAGCTACTTTATTGTTGTTAGATGAAGATATTAACTCATCAAATGGAAAACAAAACATACTGACATTTAACCTTTCCATTTGCTCTGTGTGTACCTCTTCATCCTCTCCTTGTCATTTGGATGGGTCCTGAATTTTGCACATCCTCTTCTTATTGGCCTTTGTTTTAATCTCTTCTCTTGGAATTATTTAACAGAAGGGAAATCTGAAACATATTTTTGCTGTGTGCACTACATCTGTTCTAAACAGAAAGTCACTGATGTTGATGTAGCAGCATGATTAGCAGATGAAATTAAAACAAATGTAGGCTGTTCTTCATCACTCAATGTATTAGCAGTGCTATGTTTAAAACATGAAGCTGTCTCACACCTGCAGCATCTGGATCCAGTAGTTTAAGGCTCCTTGACAAGTCATTTCATTTATTATGTTATAATTAGTTCATGTCCTGAAATTTTTACTTTAGTTCTATCACTCCTTCATCAACAAATATGGATAGTTATGTATCATAAATAACCTATGCACTCTGATATGAAAACTGATACTTGTATTATTCAAAAAGAGTTTATCTGGCTATGTCTGGTAATACGGTACACACACACACGCACGTGCATGTGTGTGTGTCTGTGTAAATATCTATATATATATATATATATATATATATATAGAGAGAGAGAGAGAGAGAGAGTCATAGTTTCACCAGGAAGATCACTGAGAGGCTCAGATGCATCGACTGATACTAGCAGGTGAAAAGCTCAAATGCATCGACTGATACTAATAGGTCAATAACAGTGTGCCTCATTAAGTACAATTTCCCCACATGTGCTACTTTTCTGATTACTTATTCCAGTCATCCACACTGATTTTAAAGGTTAATAGGGAAGTACTCTGATTGATACATAACTGCAGCCTATTCAGAAATGGGGGCCAAGGAAGGATATGTTGAGTTAAGTACCTGTTGCAACATCTTGTATTGTTTATGTGGTTGTACAGGTTTGGATTTCTAAAGTGGGTGCTTGCTTTACCACTGGTTCTACTTAGATGAAAGAATCCAAAGAGTAAAGGGTCATTTACAGCATGGAAGGCTAAACAAAGAGCTTCTCTCAGAAGCTTGTATAACACTGAATAGAATAACAGGACTTTTCGTCAATCAGAATTGCGAAAGGTTCTGAAAACTAAGCACATTTTACTGAGGCTAAATAGAGGTCTCTTGCTTGGTTTGCTTGCTTTGTAAGGTACATGCCAAAGGATGTCCTGTATTCAGTTGTGGGGCTAATAATGGAGGAAAGAAGTCAAACTGCAGCTTTCTTGGCCCTTTTGGAAATACTACAAAGTATAAGCTCTCCAAGGTATAAGATTTATCTAACCATGACTGTTGATGTGATGGTCAACAGAGAGTTTGCTACCAACATTAGTACCAGAGCCCTGATAACTGCATCATGTTTCAGTAGAATGTTATCTATATGGTATGCTGAACTTCTGGGTATTGCGGTATGTCCATCAATAACACCAATTATTTGGAGTATTTGAATATCAAACTTGGGTAGCCATAGTGCCTTGATATCAGCCTTAATTTCAGTGAAGTATATACTAACGAAGAGGGTGCCTTGGACAGAGTCCTGTGAGAAGCCCACTGGTGATGCTTTTTTTTCTACATAGAGAAAATACCTTTGATCTTAAGGGTAAGTTTCAATCAAATAGCCAGTTACCCACTCAGTGTACTGTGTGTGGGTTACTGTTGAGTTGGTAGAGTTTAGCAATAATCCCAGCATAAGAGCTAGTATTAAAGGCATTGGCAAGGTCAAGGTGGGCAGCATGGACCGTATGCCCCTTATCCAGGCCCTTGGTAAGCTTTTGAAGAATTCAAACAGGTTGAACATCCGTTCATAGTTTTCTCATTCAGTCCACTTGCTGTTTTTCCATCTTCAAGACATGATGATGTGTGTGGTGTGTGTGTTTATCATTATCAGTTAAATTAAAAATGGCACCCTCTACTAATATCTCATTATTCATATTAGTTGTAGTCTTTAAAAAGTCTGACATTATCTTTGACATCAGGGCATCATCATCTATGTGAGTAAACAAGAATGGAGTTTGAACTTGATGACTCTCCATCCTGGATTGCTGATGTAAACATGAACTTAAAAATCTAGGCAGTATTACCAGCTTACAGTTTAATGCACCAAGAAAAAATTCAAATCCATAGACAATCTCTGGTAGCAATAAAAAAATGTATATCTCAACATTTGATTCATCATACATTCCTCACAAAAATATGTGCCTTCATATTAATTATACTTTGTCTGATATTGCATCCACAGAACACAAACAGCTTAAGCATGCCCTCATACTTCTCATGGTAATTAATCTTTCAGTTTACTTCAGTGGTAATTTCCAGGTCTATAATATTATTTACCAGTATTATTGGGTATAATTCATTTCCTTGGAAACCCCAGCACCACTAATACTTGAAATACAAAAAAATATTTTAAGTTGCAAATGTATACAGATAGATAAAAAAATAATATATATATATATATATATATATATATATATATATATATATATATATATATATACATATGTTCCATGTCATTTGACTGAACGTACATTTGACGGAACCATAAATGATAAAACAAAATTGACTGAAAACATATTTGATCGAAAACTGTAGCAGTCTAGAGATAGTGTATTATAACATCACGTTTGATCATAGGAGTTGTTAGGGAAGTGACTTTAGAAGATTATATGTGGATTGACATATTGTTGTAGCCCCATATCTGTAGTTGTTTGTGTTTGTGCACCAGCACTAATTCATTATGTGATATTGTTTATTCTCCACTTTGTGCTACAATGGAGTTAGCATATATAAGTAAGGGGTGGGAGGTGCAGGAGTGCTTAGCCACTACAAAAAACAAACAAAAAAAACTTTTTACAGTGTATTTCATGTGTAGAATGTTTTCAGTCAATTAGGATTCAGTCAAATGAGTTTTCAGTTGAATGTATCTTCAGTCATTTGTGGTCACCTCGTTGTCTTTCAGTCACATGCACACTCAATCAAATGTCATAGATACATACATATATATATATATATATATATATATATATATATATATATATGTATATATATATATATATATATATATATATATATAGGTATAGTAGATTTGGTTGCAGTGTGCATTTATCGTGTGCTGCAATTTTTGGTAAATTTCATCGGTGTCTACAATGTCTGAATTGTATTACAGCTAAACTGCAACAGTTCAACTGTAATATAATGTCAGGAGTTATCCTTTTTTTTCACGGTTGTGCAACCATGGAGTTAATATATATAATTTCCCCAATGTTGGGGGATGTGGGGGACAAAGCTCCTCATGTGAAAGGAATTTTATTTTATGTGATTGCAAATGTAAGCCATTCATTTTTATTTGCGATCACTTTAGTTTGATGTTTTTTGTTACATGTTTGGCATCACTAATGAACTTTTTAGTCAACTTTTCTGTCAATATATTTCATTGTCAATGTAAAGAAATGCTATAGTTGTAAGGCATCCTGTGCAGAAGAAAAACAGTAATATAGAGACCACAGCAATGGGATAGGGGTATAATGTTATAATTAGCACAGTGAGGGGAGATTTGTATAATGCTATAAGGTCTAACATTTGAAATTTAAAATACCAGTCATCCTGTAATGGATGAGACTTCGATATTAAAGCTATGCTGACTATGCTACAGAGATCGTTGTTTACATAAGATATTGCTTTATACATCTCAGTGGTGCACTGACTATGTGTGGAGAAACATGCTACTCCCTATGAGCCATGTGACTATCAATACTGTGTATTGAATGACCTAATGACCTATGTAGTGCTTGTGGTACAAGAATGTACACCAACTGCCTGGCACCATAGCACTGAGGGATAAATACCTGACTATGACTCAACATTCTGTATTTTACTAGTAACATGGGTGCTGGGGTTGGGGCAGTCCTGAGAGGATTGGAGTGAGTGACCATTGCTGAATCCCCCATCCAGACACAACTGAGGTTGTTTGATGCACTGCATTTGTGGCACTTACAGGACCACAGTGTATCACCAACAGCAATGAGCCCAGCAAGCCCACCCTTCACAACAATGTATCACTTAACATGGAGATTGTCATTTGCGGTAGCACACTTACACTTTTTTCTGAGGTATCAGTTATAGAGCTCATAAGATACTAGTGAGATGAGGTTAGGGCATCCACATGACAGGCAAACTGGTCAGTCCCTAAAACCTGACTCTTGTTTCCAAGGGAATGGGCTGATTAGGATTTTATCCTGGTCAGAGAATGTTTGAGTTATAAGCCTCCCGCCATGTCCAGGAAGTGATGTGGCCTGACAGTCATCCCGAAGGAAGAACAACTAGGCCAACTGGTTGCAGGCAAATCACGAACATGCAGACTGGTGCTGGGACGTAACACACTCAGGGACATTGCTGGCATCATTCCCTTAGTCTATATTACAGTCCTTGATACGATGGCCTTTTAGAAAAACAGTCAGTTAAACAAATAGTTTAAAGGATTTTTCTCTTGGGAACATGAGCCTCTTTTATATGAGGAAGCTCTCTTTCCAAAAAGACGTAAGAGTGCCGCCTGTACTGTGAACTGTAATCTACTTTGGCATCCAAAGAGTTTATTTTTCATGTGATTTATATTTGTGGACAGGTTAATGCATCACACTGTATGTACCATTAAGTGGGTCTATATTATATCATCGAATGCTTAAAAAAGCGAACGCTGATTGATCGACCTAATTTAAGTGAAAGCTTACAATCTCGAACTGTCAGATCAGCGATTTTTTTCCCTGGGAAAAAAATCGCTGATCCAAAACACATACACACAACACAAGCACACCAAACAAACAGAAATCCACACACATACACCTAAAATCTGATACCTAACCCTACACTAAACTATGCACACACCACTAACTATCCACTTACCTTAACCCAAACCCTAACCCTAAGGTCCGTCACTATCGCACACTCACCTCACCCGCTCCCTAACCCTAACTCACTTAAATCCACCCTAACCCTCATGTCCACTCAATCGCACACACACCTAACCCGAGCCCTAACCTTAACTCATATAAATCACCCTAACACTCACATCCACACAAACCCACACTTACCTGAATCCGACCAGTAACTTTCCACCATAACACTGAAAATACTGAAACAACAGAAATGGACAACCAAATTCTTTCCCTAGGAAAAAATTTTGAGTTTCTGCTAATCTGATATTTTGCAGTTTCGCGAAAATAAGTTCGATCAATCAGCGTTCGCTTTTTTCGTTCGAGGATATAATATAGACCCCATTAAGTTACCTTTTAGTAGTGTCGTACTCCGAATAGTAGACAACAAGACAGTATGGAGTCTACACTATTGGCTCTAATATAATTGTCATGAACTTCTTATTACGTAATCAGGTAATTGCTTATTATTATTTTTTGTATTTGATTTAATTGTGATAGATAGCTAGAGAACCTTTCATCTGTATAACACCTTGCTATACAAGATACAGTTACATGCCTATTGGGGGGGTGAGAGATTAAATTAGGTTATGCATTCTTTTGACCTGGAATAATATTTGAATGATCATTACACTTTAAGCACTGTGAATGTGTACACAACTGACAAGCCAGTTTCATTCTTTAACAGATCTGATGCATTTTACAGAAAGTAAAAATACATATTTCCCCTACATATTTGTGTTCACGCTTTACATGCTGCAAGTTGTACTGCAAGCAACAGGTATAGTTTTATGAAACAATTATATTTACATCAGCTTAATACAATTGTCTCTTAGTTCTACTAAAGGATAATCACAAACTTCACTCAGCCTGCTTTATTCCTCCTCTGAAGATCATTATACTAACCTTAGCATACTGCTACTTTTGATACAGTCCCACTAATGAGGCCTGCTTCATCTGTTTTATCTAAGATCTGGTATAAAACATAAAAAGAATATATATATATATATATATATATATATATATATATATATATATATATATATATATATATATGTGTGTGTGTGTGTGTGTGTGTGTGTGAGTGTGTGTGCGAGTTATTCCTTTGTGTATAACTGAACTTACATAATGTCAAACACAACACACAGGCAAAAATAAGACTGATCATACATAAGGTCGAATTAAAAAAAAAACATGTGAAAGACTGAAAAAGGAAAATAGATTCCTTTTCCAATCTTAATACACCCCCCCCCCATAACACTAGTCTCCAACTTGTCTTGTAGTGTTACAGAAAGTGTTTTTTTTTTTTTCTTGTAAGGTACAGTGTGTGGTTAGGGTTGGGGTGGGGGCAGGGTTTGTGATAGCATGCATTACTGAGGGGGGCAGAGGATGCTAGCCCTAACCATAAACTTGCCCCCCCCCACTCCAACCTTAACCCCACACCATACCTCACAAAATCACTTCTCGTAATAATGTCAACCTCACCCCATAACTAAAAAATACACACACTTGCATATAAACACACAACACCTATACCATTACCTAACCCTTACCCTAACTCTAAAATTCAATCAAGATGTACACACTCTAACCCCCTCTATATCCCAATTTACCTGGTTTAGAAAAACAGCACTTCAAGATCTCATTGTTCAACTATCTAGACATTCGACTATCTCATCCACCCTTACCAACATTCAACAAAACACAGGGTAACCATATATATATATATATATATATATATATATATATATATATATTTAACTATATATACATTGTGTGTGTGTTTGTGTGCATATATATATATATATATATATATATATATATATATATATATATATATATTTAAAAGGAAAAGATTGTTCATACATATGGACATTTAAATATAATAGCAAAAAGGCACAATATGACCATCCACATATAAACAGGTTTATTAGATCCAGGCTTTCGAGTCAAAGCTCTTTTTCAAGAATGAAACACTTAATTAAAACCAAACAATAAATAGATTACATCAACCAATCAACAAACACATATCATTAACTCATTAAATACTTCATTAGAAAACTTGTAAAAATCTAAAGACATATACATTATAACATAATATACACTTGTTGATAACTTATCAAACATTTAAACACTGTAATCCTATTCTTATAAAAAAGAAAAAAGTTAAAACATGCATAATACGTAATGCCCTCTAACTAACACATGCTTGCTTTAACTTTAAAACAGGTTTAATACTATTAATAACTTTATTTAACCCTGGATAAATACCTGATCTAAAGAGGTTTATCCATTTATACTCCGCTCTCTCTGTCATATTAACTATATCTCCTCCCCTCTTATTCTGAAACGCTCTCTGTAGCACCCTGAACTTGAATACATGTTCACTCCCATACTCTAATATGCTTACTAAGTGCATTTGTTTCAAATCCTCTGTGTATCTCTGATAAGTGTGAGGCTATTCTTTCCTTACACTTACAATTAGTTTTACTGATGTAAAAACATGGGCATTTCTCACAATTAGCTAGATACACTATATTTTCACTATTACATGTACCATACATTTTAAAACTAAATTTGACATGTGTAATGGGATGTAAAAATTCTGTTTCTGTGCTAATGTGCTTACAGTATTCACAATTGTAGCAGGGGACTGTACTCTTAACATTAAGATAAAGTTTCACATCATGCATCTTAAAATCTTTATAACAGAGTAGCTGTTTTAAATTGTTTTCTTTCTTATAAACAAAATAGGGCCTACTTCCTACTATATTTTTAACATTAATATCACAGCTTAGAATAGTCCAATTTCTTTTAATAATTGACTGAACCTGTCGAGAATGCCTATTATATTTCATCACATATCCCATCTTGTTAACATCAGCTGCATTAGAAAGACTAGTATTACGTTCTCTGCACCTTTTACTATATAAATAAGGTTTACCTATATTTATACATTCAGATCTTACATATTCAGCATTTTCAGCTAGCAAACATCTATTATAACCTCTGGCCATAAAATCTCATGTCATATAATGTTAATCTCTGCCATAAACCCTTCTTCAGTAGTATTGTCTGCTAGCTCTTAAAAACTGACTTTTAACTACATCTTTATAAATATGATTCAGATGCAAACTAGAGTTATGTACATATCTAGTTGTCTGTATCTCTTTCCTATATATAGATTAGATCTGATGAAGTCTAGCTCTTCTAGACGAAAGCGCTTATCCTTGGTGAACAATTCATGTATTTTTGTGGAGTGAATAAAGTGGATTTCATTTACTACAACAGTCTTTCATCTATTTTTACTTGTGAGTGGGTGCAATCCAGCTACTTCAATTGGTTTCTTTATTTCTGATATGTTAGAGTAGGACAGCAGCAGCCAAGGGGGTATATTCAGTCATTACTGATCAACTATGTGAGGTTTGGTTGTTGCACCAGTTGATCTTTGCTGATATACTCCAGTCAGTCACGTTTTAAATGCTTTTATTGCTCTTCCACTAGCAGACGTCCAGCTGGAAGCATGAATATGGGGAGAGCATAGCCCTATGCCCAGCAAGACACTGTGCACACTGTATGAAAATATAACTAGGGTACAGCAAACATGTTGTCTTCTTTAGGAAAGACTGTCTGGAATAATTATCTTGAAGGTACAGGATTTCAAGTAATTGTATTTGTTGAGGAAGGGACCCAAAACGGATTAAATAAGTAAATAAATAAATAAAACCAGCCCCTATGTTCTTTCTTGATATAACTTCCTACTTTTTCAGTTACATTGTTTTCAGCTGTCTTGTAACTGTGCATATCTTGACAGACTAAGTGCCCCTGTCCACCCACTGCTTTTCACTAATAACTCATAGGAAATCACTCTGTATGAACTACAACAAAAGAAATTTGCACTTGCCCAGTTGAAAATATGCCTAACAAAGGTAAGTGTTTTGTTTTGCACTAAGAGAAAATGTCAGCCATTGCTGTGAGGTGACCTATACACTAGCAGGCCTTCGGCCAGTTGAAAAAGAAGGCAATCAGGACCTGAGTAAGACATGAAAAAGAAATAATAATAACATTAATAAATGCAGTTAACAAAGCAATGTTCTGCAGATCTCTTATATGCCCACTTAGTGCCATTTCCAATTTTTCATATCGATCTACACACACACACACACACACACACACACACACACACACACACACACACACATATGGATTCACTTCAGAATCTCGAAATTCTGAAACATTGAATTTCATATGATCGAGACCATATGATAGATGTTTCGGATTATCGAAATTCTGAAATAAATAAAAAAAAAAATTACAACAATTTAAATGTGTCTGCAGGGGGGCAAGCCGATCTGCACCCCCCGCACCCCCGCTACTTAAATATTCCAACTCCAAGATCGCACTACAGCAAAGAAAAGTGAAATCTCCCATTCCATGCTGTATGCAGATCTCTGTTCACAATGTCGTGATTCCAATCTTTCAAGATTTCGGCACTGAAAAGTGTTCCTATATATATATATATATATATATATATATATATATATATATATATATATATATATATATGGATCCCCTACAGTTTACGAAGCACAACGCCGAAACACAAATCACCGACACCAAAGGACCGACAACGCAGATGACCGACAAGGTGAGAACCCGACGGACTCGGTAAGTGTGCGATAGAGTGAGGGATTTAGTGTTAGGGAGCGGACAGGTAAGTGTGCGATAGTGAGGGACTGTAGTTTTAGGGGCAAGTTAAGTGAGTTAGAGTTAGGGTGCGGGTAGGGTAAGTGTGCGATAGTGACGGAATATATGTTTAAGGGTGGGTTAAGTGAGTTAGGGTTAGGGTGCAGGTAGGGTGTGTGTGCGATAGTGACGGACTGTGGATTTAGGGGTGGGTTAAGTGAGTTAGGGTTAGGTGCGGGTAGGGTAAGTGCGGTTGTGTCGGACCTTAGGGTTAGGGTTTGGGTTACGGTTAGTGCATGTATGGTTGTGTGTATTGTCGGTATTTTGTGTTGTCGGTCTTTTGGTGTCGGTGATTTGTGTTTCGGCGTTGTGGCGTTTCGGTAAACTGAAGGGGATCCATATATATATATATATATATATATATATATATATATATATATATATATATATATCTTATGAATGTGTGACACCCATGCCCTGGCCCAACAATCAAGGAGCCTCAGTCTTCACCACTAACACCAGTGAGGGGCGTCTCATATAGGAGGAAAGGATATCAAATACACACAGTAAAGTGCAATTTCCCTTAAGAGCACACAGAGATCACAGTCAGTCCAGGGCTGGTCACTCCCTTGCTCTCCAGGTCCCCAATAATACTACCCACTGACACAGATATAGGGTCCAGATCTCAGCCAGCTGGGCAAGCTAAAACCTCCAGCACCCTCTCTGCCCAACCAGTGCTTTGTGTCCCTGCCCAAGTAGCTGACACACACACACTTTGAGATAAGAGTTTATACAACCACACAGACACTCCTGGGGAAGTCTAGTACAGGTTCTCCAGCTGTGCCCCTTTTACCCAGACTATAGGGTAGAAATTACTGCCACCACCCAACTAACATTTATCAGCTACTCAAAGGCCGTTAAAAGGGTGTCCAATTATTGAGATTCCAAGATGGCTGCTGTTCTGTGAACACTGCTGAACTACAGCTCTACATTTAACCTGAGGAAATCAAAACCCTGAGTGGATACTATAAAGTTTTTAACATCAAAACTTCGATAAACTTATTCTAACTACACTTATTTATCCTGGATTGAGAAGAAAAACTGGAAAAAAGGAATATATTTCACTGGATTACAACAGATTAGCTAGCTCTGCAGAGAGGAATACACAAAGGAACCGTGTGCTTTTTATATTGCAACTTTTTGTGTTCCAATAAGATGTCAAAAGAAGACAAAAGCATGGATATAACTATGACTAAAACAAAATTATCGGAATTGCGATCACCAGAAAAAGATGTGACTACTAAACGACAAAAAATTACTAAAGCACAGGAACAACAGAAACTAGGGACTAAAACTAAAGCTGATCAAGCTTTAAATATGGAGGATATCAAAACTGCACTTCTGCCTATACAAGAAGCTTTAAAAGAACTGACTTGTCAAATACAATCATTTGGAATTTCATGTACTCAATTGCTGGAAAGAATGGATAAGACGGAGGCTCGAATTTCTGATACTGAGGACAAATTAGTTTTACTGGAAAAAAAAATAATCTGCATGATGTGGATATACAGGCTATACAAAGTAAGCTTACAGACCTAGAAGCAAGATCCAGGAAAAACAATATCATTGTCAGAGGGATTCCTGAATCCATTCAGTATAATGAACTAATTCCATCCATACTACAAATATTTGTGCTTTTAAATGATTCTGATAGTGTGAAACAAATCATTGTGGAAAGAGCACACAGAGCCTTGAGAGAGGTACAAGCTTTTAATTTTCCTAGAACTGTGTATGTTAAACTGCTTAATTATCAAGATGTAAATAGAGTACTTATTACTGCAAAATAAGGTGGAGGCAATATTATGTGGAAAAACAATAAAATATCTCTGACACAGGATTTACCTATACAGATCGGACAGGCTAGACAGTCTCTGTCTCCTTACTGCAAATTTCTTATTGACAAACAAATTAAGTTTCAAATGAAATATCCTAATATGCTTATATTTACAGTGGATGGGGTTAAACATTCTGTTTCCACCAAAAATGAGGCAAGAAATCTGTTTCTTAAAATTTTCAAGGCTTTACCTGCATCAGAGACTTGAATTGAACTTTTGCTGGGACTGGCATGTTGATGAGGCTAGATTCATTGTTTACTGTGCTTCGAGGACTGGGTAATCCTTTGTTTGCATTTGTGAAGCTTTAGGCCTTTTGCTGAGTAATAAAACTGTTTGCTTTTTCTTATCTTGATCTCCTGCACTTGTTTCCTGACATTTTATGGCTTCTAAGATCTGTTTTTGACAAGGAGGAAGACAGGAAGTGCTTAAAATGCTGTCAAGGGTGCAGATTTCATTGTGGCACTTCCGGGAGTCCGTCTGCAAAAGCGGTCCCCCATCGTGAGCATTTCATAGGACTTCCTGGTTTGGAAAACCGAAGAGAACTGTTTTAAACACTCTCTTGTTTATTTAACATTAAATAACACTGTTCTATAGTAATTTAAGCACATAGAAACTTGTTAGGAACTTCATTTATTAACTTTTAGTCAACATTTTGTAGTTATATTATTTAGAGAGGGTGCAGGGATTTAGCAATGTTTATTTAACCTGTTAGCATAGTTTTTAATGTTTTGTGTTATTTTTATTATTTTATTTAGTTAGAAGCTTGCATTATTATGAAACTAGTATAAGGTGAATGTATAACAAAGGATATTAACAATTTGCTGTCTATTTGCTTTAATATAGGGTTATATATTAGTATGTATTTTTTTTCTTTTTCTCTTTTTGAATGCATGTGGTTTATGTATAGATAGCTAATCCAACTACTAAAAGTGAATTATTTTTTTTTACTTTATTCTTTTTACATGTACTGTACTGTTACATTTTTAATTTGATTTCTTTAAATAGTAATTAACCAAAGAGATGTAGTTTATGGCAGTGTTTCTTAGGGAATGTTTAGTTTAGGCTTTGTCATAGTGAAGTTAGGTTTTATAGGTCTTAATTTTGATACGTGTGAAATTTTACATTGTGGTGTTTTTATATCTGCTTTTTCTTTTAAACCCTTTGTCATTCTATATTATACAGGACCTATACATCTCCTGGTCCGGGGTTAGAGTGGGTATGCACTGGTTAAGGATGGGATATAAGGATTGCTTCCAGATTATGTATGGTTTTTAATTTACTGTTTTTTGTTTTTTCTATGCTCTCTCTCCAAAACTTTCATTTTACAGTGAATCTTTGAAATGTGGGAAGTAGATTCATGGAACGTTAAAGGGCTCCAGAGCTTGAAGAAGAGGAAACTGGTGTTACATGTATTGTTGCAGGCTAAGGTGTGGTTTATCCTACTCCAAGAAACGCATTTAATGAATGATCAATGGGGTGATGTTAAAAAAAAGAAATGGATTAGGGAAGTAGTAGTATCTGAAGGTAAGTCAAATAGTGCCGGGGTAGCCATAATTATTAAAGATCAATACAAGGAAAATATATTAGATTCTAATACAGATAAAAATGGATGGTGGTGCTATGTTATTCTTTCGTCTACCTTATTTGATAAACCTATTTTACTTTTAAATATATATGCTCCCTGTAATGATCAACAATTATTCATAGCATCACTATATTCAATTTTAACACAATTTGATAGATATTATATAATTGTTGGAGGTGATTAGAATACCTACCAGAATCCGAAGTTGGATAGATCTTGTCCACAAAGAGCATTTAACAAGCATGCTGTATTAGCACTGAATGATCTTAAAGAAGACTTTCAATTATATGATCCATTTCACTATCTGAATAATGATAATAGTACAAGCAATTTTACCTTTTATTCCCCATGTCACAAAATGTGGTCCAGAATTGATTTCTTCCTCATATCAAGAGTATTGATCAATCTAGAACCTACAGTTATTGTACATGCCTGTTATATATCAGACCATTCTAAAATTTTGTTGAGTTTTACTAAGGGGGTAAAGGATACTTTGAGACAAAGAGGTTATAATTGGTCTCTTAATCCAAATTTATTGAATAAGGAGGATATAATACTGGAAATTACAAAGTACCTGAAAGACTTATTGATTGGTTTAGGGAAACAACAATTTGCCCCAGATATTGAATGGGCAACAGTTAAAGCTCAAATAAGAGGGACACTTCTGCAAAAAGCATCTTATTATAAAAAGATATTAAACAAAGATATTCCAACTTTAGAAATAAAAATTAAATTACTTGATCAAGAACTGATTAGGGATTTTCGTGAGCAAACAGAGAAGGAACTGATTAAATGTCAAAAGGATCTCTTTTTACTTCAGAATAGTAGATTAACATTTCAAAAATACAAGACGTTAGTGAGGTATGCCAATCATGTTCAAACACCATCGAGAGCGTTAGCTAGGATCATTAATCAAACGAAACATACCGTGCAAATTTCGGAAATACAATTTAATAATAAAATATATTCTAAAATTGAGGATGTTCTTAATATCTTTGAGAAAATATACACTAATATTTATGCTGGACAGATAAGGCTGAAGGTTCTGCAGTGCCCACACCATGGCTAGACATTCCTTTTCTACAGCTGCATAGCATTCCTCCCTGGGTTGGAGCCTACAACTGAGATAAACCACTGGGTGCTCTTCTCCCTCTGAAGAAATCTGGCTAAGTACAGACCCCACCCCATTGTTTAAAGCATCCACCTGCACAACAAATTATTTGCTGTAGTCTGGACTGGCTAACACAGGAGGTCCTCCCAAAGCTTCTTTAAGCTTCTGGAATGCCTGCTCACATGCTGGGGTCCACACTACCTTATCTGGCCTGTTCTTCCTTGTCAGGTCTGTGGGGGGAGCAGCTATGGTACTATAACTGGGGACAAACTTTCTGTAGTTCCCTGCTGTCCCTAAAATGCCCTCACTTGCTTTTTGGTAACAGGTGCAAGCCATGCCTGAATGGCTTCCACTTTGGCAGGTTTTGGCCTTATCTTACCACTCCCCAATCTATGTCCTAGGTAGGAGACCTCTGCCCTACTCACCTGACATTTGCTTGGCTTAATGGTCAACCCTGCCCTCTGTAGTCTGCCCAGCACCTTCCTGACATGTCAAAGGTGTTCTGGTCAGGAATGGCTGTAGATGGCAATATCATCTAGGTAAGCAAGGGCAAACCCTCCTGCTCCTGCTAAGATATGATCTACCAGCCTCTGGAAA
The DNA here is from genome assembly GCF_019279795.1 of Protopterus annectens. Classification (NCBI taxonomy): domain Eukaryota; kingdom Metazoa; phylum Chordata; order Ceratodontiformes; family Protopteridae; genus Protopterus; species Protopterus annectens. Next base: position 1,615,981,631 of record NC_056743.1, on the reverse strand, counting down.
GTTGCTGGGGCATTCTTCATCCCAAAGAGAATCTTTGTGAACCCATACAAGCCAAAAAGAGTCACAAAGGCTAACTTCTCTATAGCACTGGGAGTCAAAGGCACCTGCCAGTAACCCTTGGTAAGATCGAGAGTTGTAAGATACTTAGCCTCACCCGGCAGCTCTAGGGCCACATCTGTCCAAGGCATGGGGTAAGCATCTGACTCTGTGTGACTATTTAATTTCCTGTTGTCCACACAGAACCTGGTGCTGCCATCCTTCTTTGGCACCAGCACCACTGGGGAGGCCCAGAGACTGTTGGACTCTTAAATCACCCCTAGTTCCAACATCTCCTGTACCTCCTCCCTCAGAGTCTGTTTGACTCTCTCAGGCAGTCTATAAGGGGCCTGCCTAATAGGCCTTTGGGGTCCTGTATCCACCTGGTGCTGCACCAGGTGGGTGCACCCTGGTTTCCCAGTGAACATGTCCCCATATTCCTGCAACACTGCTTGGATTTCTCAAACCTGAGTAGGAGATAGCTGCTGGGAAATTGCTTCCCCTTCCACTGAGGTGTCAGCCTGAGCCTCACTGAGGAGATCAGTCCCAAGATCTCACTCAGACTCCTCCTGCAATCTACTGCAAATGCTCAGCACAAGGGCCTCCCTATCATGGTAAGGTTTCATCATGTTAAACTGGTACAATTTGTGCCCTTGCCTTCTGCCTAGCAGTTTCACTATGTAATTAACATCACTTACCTTTCTTACCACCTTGTAGGGTCCCTCCCAAGTTGCTTGCAGCTTGTTGTGTCTGACAAGAATAAAAACCATTACCTGCTGCCCCACAGCATACTCTCTAGCTTGAGCATTCCTGTCATACCACACCTTTTTCCATTGTTGGGTTTCTGCCAGGTTCTCCTGGGCCAAGCCCATGAGTTCCCTGAGCCTTGTCCTGAGGTTTAGGATGTATGCCACAACAGACACCTTGTGAGACTTGCACTCACCTTCCCACTCATCTTGCATTAAATCTATAGGTCCCCTCACCCTATGCCCATACAACAACTCAAAGGGTGAAAAACCTGTGGATTCCCGGGGAACCTCTCAGTAAGCAAATAACAGATGGGGCAACTATTTGTCCCACTCCCTCCTAAACTGATCTGCAAATGCCTGTTGCATGGACTTAATTGTAGAGTTTAACCTCTCAACAAGACCACTAGTCTGGGGATGGTGGGGGCGGTCTTCATGTGCTTCACCCACAGGGCTTCCACAGACAAGCCAGCAGGTCTGACATGACAGTGGCACCTCTGTCAGTCAGTATTTCTTTTGGGAAACCTACCCTGCTGAAAATCTCTAACAACGCATTTGCCACCTTCTCTGCCTCAATGGAGGACAAAGCCACCGCCTCAGGGTATCATGTAGCATAATCCACTACCACTAGGATATACTTTTTCCTTGTGGAACTTGCGGTACTCAGAGGACCCACAATATCCATAGCTACCCTCTAAAATGGCTCCTCAATCACAGGCAAAGGCATCAAAGGAGCACTCACCTTGTCTCATGCCTTGCCTACCTTGCCTATCTTTTGGCACTGCTCACAGGTCCTGCAGTACCCTGTTGCATCTCTGGAAATTCCAGGTCGATAGAAGTTCTGCATAATATGCCTCTTTGTACGTTTTATGCCCATATGACCTACAAAGGGAATATCATGGGCTATGGTTAGAAGCACCAGACAGTAGGTTCTAGGCACTACCAACTGCTGTACGCTCTCACCTTCTAGCCCTCCCTCTGGGGTCCACTCTCTGTATAGTAACCCTTTGTCCCAGTATACAGATTCCCCCTTTCCTTGAGAATCAGGTGCCTCCCTAGCTACCTGACTCAGGCCTTGCAATGTAGGGTCTGAGAGCTGAGCCTGTCTCAACTCTCTCTTTGTAACCCTTCTCAGCTCCCCTTCCACAGGAAGTCTGGCATCCTTAGACAGTGGTGACTCACTGTCAGCCTGGGTACTACTACTCACCTCTACATTTGCAGTCACTCTGTCCAAGAGACCATCAGTACCCCCAAGCAGCTGTGGCTCACATTCAGTCTTACTGCTACAGATTAGCTCCCTCCCTGAAGTAGCCATCTCACTAGTCCTGACTGTAAGTATACAGTCTGGCTGGGTCTCCCCCAGGCTTGCAGACCCACATGCTTGTCTCCTAGCCTGACTGTAACTGCACAAACACATGGTACTGCCTCATCCAAATCCTTCCCTATCAGGACATCTGCAGGATGGTAGTTTGGTACCCTTGTTGTCTCAAGACAACCTACTATTGCCATTTTGTCTCTCCCACTTACTGGCTCCCCTCACCTTTTGTTCCCCACCTTGCCTCCGTGGACACCTGTATGCCAAATGGCCTCACTGGTTGCATTCAAACCATTTAACTCTAGCTTCTGGATGTGTACTTGGAATAGTGGTTTCCCCTGCTACTGGCAGATTCTTTTGGGGCAGTCTGTGCTGCCTGCCATGGGTTCCTTTAGACCCATGAGCAGTACTGGGGGTCCCTTTCCTGTGCAGGGCTGCCCTGCTTCCAGGTATAGGTCTCCCTTCTTCCCCAACTCATCTGAAGTGGCACATTGTCTATCAGCTAACCAGATCCTCATGTCCTGAGGCAAAGGGCTAAGGGCTTGTTCCCTCATCAAAAGGTCTGCCAGCCCTTCAAAAGTGGTGACCTAACATCCACTCTCCCACCTATGGAAATAAGTGCTCAGTTCAGCAAAATAATCACACACACTTTCATCTGCCTTGCATCTATGCTCACAAAACTTTTTCCTATACGTTTCAGGTGTTAGCTTAAACAATTCTAACAAGTGATTTTTAACAGCAGTATAATCAAAACATGCAACGTCAGACATTTTTGACAAAACAGTTACAGCTTTACCATAGAGTAAGGGGGACAAGAGCCTTTGGTAAACCCCATACTGTTTGCATACCCTGTCAAACATATGAATGAAACTATCAAAATTATCCCCCTCTTTAAATTGCAGAAGAAATTTACTGACCTTTTGTGCTTCTGGGGTCCAGTTACTCCCTTCCCCATTACCTCTATGACTCTGGCAAAGAGTCAGCATTTCGGTCTCATGCCTCCTCTGCCTCTCATTTTCCTTGGCTTCTATCTCCAAATGCCTGGCCTCCAACTCAAGTCTCTTTATCGCCAGATGGATTTTTAAATCCTCTGCAGAAAGGTTGAGCTGTCCATTCTCCGAGGGTATTATATCTCCACTGCCAGTCTAATTGTCCTCCTGGTTGTTTTTTTCTGATGCAGCTGTAACCAAGGCTGCAATCAGGTCAGCCTTAGTCAGGTTTCCATGCACCAATCCCCTAGCCTGGCACATATCTGCCAGCTGGCTCCTTGTCAGCTTTCCATACTCCTCTGCTGACATGCTGTCTGCTCACCCTGACTAACTAAGATAACAAAAGAAATAAAACAATTGTGATCTGAACTCTGAGTATTCACTGCATGGCTGATTTAGAGTACAAAACACATTCAAAGCTCACTGTACACAAGTTACAGGAATTCACTCTACCCACAAGATTACAAGCCAATTAGTATTTGAAAACCAATTAATACGTGGTGTGGATATCCCACCACTGCCAAACAATTAATATGTGATGCCCATCCCCTGGCCCAGCAATCAAAGAGGCTCAATCCTCACCACTAACACCAGTGAGGGCATCTCATATAGGAGGAAAGGATAACAAATACACACAGTAAAGTGCAATTTCCCTTAAGAGCACACAGAGATCACAGTCAGTCTGGGGCTGGTCGCTCCCTTACTCTCCAGGTCCCCAATAAGACTCTCCACTGGCACAGCTATAGGGTCCAGTTCTCAGCCAGCTGGGAAAGCAAAAACCTCCAGCACCCTCTCTGTCCAACCAGTGCTTTGTGTCCCTGCCCAAGTAGCTGACACACACACACACTTTGAGATAAGAGTTTATACAACCACACAGGCACTCCTGGGGAAGGCTGGCACAGGTTCTCCAGCTGTGCCCCTTTTACCCAGACTATATGGTAGAAATCACTGCCACCACCCAGTAATATTTATCAGCTACTCAAAGGCCCTTAAGAGGGTGTCCAATTATTACTGTGCAATATTATTATCCAATTGGTAATATAACTAAACAGTCAAAGCTTATTAGAGTGACTTGGTACAGGATCGATATATACATTGCAATGTACTCTAGAGCTTAAATTATCTCCACACAAAACAGCCACCGTTGAAAGGGTTTAAAAATATTTAATAATAAATACTAAAAACACAAGACAATACTTCTTACTACACAGTGCTAGTCAAGAGTTCAGAGATCACAGAGAAATATTTAAAATAATTCAGTAGTATAGTTCTGACATCACAGAAAAACACTTAGTCTAATCTTTCTAGTTTCTAGATATTTCTAAGAGAAAACACAAGTCTAAGATAAACTTACATATAGAACACAGGCAGAGTGCTGATGAGTTAGATGGTCAAGACAAAAATGCTTAATGCTCTGATTCTCTCTGTTTTTAAAATCACATTCCTGGTTCACATTACATCATTCTTCACACTTCCCTGGGTTTCCCAGGCTAACAGGCTACATTCTTTAGTAAGCTCACACCAGGTCAGGAAGCAAAGACATTAAGGACATTTATGCATGCAAATTCTGGCCATTAAATCTGGCCTTAAAACAATAACAAGAATTCCTTCAACTAGACAGGAGCCAACGTTAACGATCAAAGACAGTCATAAAATGCTTGACTTAGCTTCCTTACAGCAGAGTGCACTGTTGTTACATTTTTTTCAGTTCCACACGTAACACTATTTTTACCATTTAAGACAACAAGCCTGTGGTTTACATTAATATTTACAGATGACAGAATTATCTCCAAAATTCTATCTGGCTAGGCTGGCAGCCTTCATCTATCTTCACACAATCTTCACTACGCATACACACACACACACACACACACACACACACACACATATATGTATATATACATATATATATATATATATATATATATATATATATATATATATATATATATATAAATAGATATACTTGTAGAATGCTATATACTGTGTGTTAGGTATATGACTAATCATACTTCTGCTGCTTTAACAGTTATGCATAACTCAGATTTGGAGGTACATTAATATGTGATAACCTCAAAAACTATTATTTAGTAGATTTATATTTCAAAAATCATGGGATCCTCATAAGAATATTTATTGAATGATTACCTTTACATTTTAACTGCTTTCTAAACTTTTTCAAGAGATATAAAAATGCTAGTCTGGAAATATTATCAGTAATCACATTATGTACCAAGTTCCTTTTGCTACAGAATGTAAAATACAATGGTAAATTGATAGGAGAAAGCAGACCAAAGATAAAACTTAATATGGCATTAAATTATGAAGTCACATTTATAAGCCTTCTCACTGCAGCCTGAATAAATATTTTATAATACAGAATGTCCCAAATAAATTTCTTATATTTTGATTTAGATTCTGGTAGTACAAGTAAAACATAGCTAATAAATACAAGATCATGATGCAGGTTTTGTTAATAGGTTTCCTAAAAAAAGTTTGGAGATTAATCAGTTACCAGTGAATAATTGCATTTTAATTTTTCTTCATAGTAAAAAACATCTTAAATTAATATCACAAACTTAGTTTTACTCTTATTTATTTTTAGTTAATGTTCATTAGCCTGTTCTTGAATTTTATCCACAGATATTGTGAAATCAAAGGTGTCTCAAACTTAAGAGGGGCACATATCATGTATACAAATTCTAAGAAAAGACTGCAGACTTTCCCACATAATAGTTAATTACTACCAGGAAGAGCAGCGGACAAGACATGGAACCCTGTGGACATCTCTACCCAGAAAAGAAAGGTCAGGTACTTGGCCAGTTAAGTATGAGTCAATCAGTTTCACACAGTGTCCTACTCCTGCAAATTTTTTAAGGCATTTATAGTATCTAAATTATTAACCAAATATATGTAAATAAGGATAAGGAATGTTTTGAACTATCATAATCTAGATATACATGTTCTAAGAATGGCATAACATATGTAGCCTTTCAACATCCTTTCTGGAGACTGTTATTCTCTAAATACTCCATTAATTAATTAAATAATAAGTTCACAAATATTTTAGACATGAGAGTCGGAAGGGACATGGCAGTATAATGATTAGAGTTGCCATTTTGTAACTGTAACTGCAAGTTTACTTCCTGTATCTGGCCACTGTCTAGGTAAAGTCTGCATGCTGTTCTGATACTATGCATGGGTTTCTTCCATGTATGCATTTCCCTCACCCCTCCAAATTCTCACTGTATAGATTGCATAGCTGATATATATTGTCCCTATGTCTGAGTCACTGGTGTTTCATTCAGGCTATATCATGCCTTATTCTCAGTGTGTTTGCAATCATAGTCCTGAAATGGATTAAATAGTTAGTTATAACAGGCGTACACATGTATTTTTACTATAAAGGTCCCTAACCATGTACAATACAAGGAATTTAAAGAACTGTTCCTAAAATAATGTATGCATTTCTAGATCACCACCAAAAAACTCATTGGTCTACTGGCCAGATGCATATCACCTACATCTCTTTAAAGCTAATTGCCTTTAAATGTCAATATCAGAAAGGCCATTAATGACAAGGTGAACAGATGCTTGTCTAACACTAAGTTAGGGAAATGTATATTGCTCCTATACTCTGCAGTACAAGGTAGGTGAAGCAAGATCATTAAAAGGAAAGATAAATCATACCCTTTACTGATCCCGGGCTGGAATTCCTTAACATTATAGCAACATAATTACAGACTAGACACATGCATATGCTATCTGGAAACAACAATATCTACAAAGCACAGATTGCTATTACTATATGAACTGCTAGGTGGTGTATTTCTTCAGTGGTTAATCATGCAAACTGCACTAGACAGAATAATGTTAGAGACCTTCATCAGTGAAGCTGCAGAAAACTAACACCCCCATAGAAATAAACACACACGTGTACAGATGTATAGATAAATATATAAACACAAACACTCACATATACACACAAACAGGGTAAACTAATGGTGCATGAACACTGAACACTCAAGTTTCAATTGCCTGAGACTCTACTTGTTGACAATCAGATTTCTTCCATAGGAAATTGCTGTTGCAATTTGTGTTGAAAGTTTTAGGGGGGGAAGTTCCCCCTTCTTCATGTTGCAGCTGATATATATATATATATATATATATATATATATATATATATATATATATATATATATATATATATATATATATCAGTATGGAGGGTGTTGGGGGCTTGCACTCCACTTCAGGGGTGGAGGTGCTTGTTCTCTGAAAAAAAAAAAAAAACACTTAAAATGTGTTTTTTCAGATGCTTTTTCGATAAATGCAGTTCAGGGATTCAGATCCTAGGTGCATTTATTTTCATCTCCTCATAGTGGAAGCCAGACATGCATACACGCAGACATAGATATTTTTATTGAGAGAGAGAGAGAAAGAAAAAGAGATAAACTCTGCTGTTATGTTGCTCTCACACATCTTAAGAAACTGCATATTTGCTGCTCAAGTGATCACAATGGTTTTCACAAAATTTGTAAATTATAACCGTTGTAACTCAGTTTCACACTGGACTGTATCTGTTCTTCTTTAAATATATGCCACATATTATTATATTCAGATTAACAAATATCTTGTATAAACTTCATCCGTCAAGTGTTTAATTGCTTGTAAATAACGGTGTATTAACAAACTAGTTCATTGCCAACAGTAAATAAAAGACAATGATAACTGAATTATGTAATGTAATGTTATGGTGAAACATAGATTATATGCATAATGAAGAATAAGCAAGCAGTCAATGTTCTTGGCTATTGGTTACTCTTTATGAAGAATAGTGTCTTCCCTACTGAAAGAAAACAAAGAAGCCAATAAACAGTATACTATCTGCAGATGAAGTCAGCAGCCAGTCAAGACATTTTTGGAGTAAATTACTCAGGGAGCTAATAATAGTCATATTACACCCTACATTTCATGCTCATAAGTGCTGTGGTATTCCTCTTTCTGTAACCATATCCTTCAATCTGTACAGAGCAGTGCTGATAAATACTGTGGTCTGCATTAGGTAATTGGCAAAGTTAAGGAGAGTTATTAAGCTCTTTTCACTTGTTCTGACATACATTTCTTAACAGGGGTAGAGCACTGATTCACATGAACCTGTTTCAGATATAGGGAGTTCTCTAAGGAGAGTAGTATTAGCCTGGGGTTGTGCACAGTAACACAACAGGCAATTTAAGGCCGAGAGAATCAAACCTTGCACCCAGGAAGCAACTTGTTAATGCACAATCTTAATATATATATGGTTTACATGCATATGATCATCCGGCCATTAATCAAATGCATTAACGTCGAAAAAAGAATCCTCAGACTGCAAAATTCAGAAGAAAAAATGATCGAACAGCCGAATGATGAACGAATGCCTAAATTCGACATTAGTACATTCAACATTCCAAATGCGATAGTGACGTTATTCGCACATTAGCATATAACGGCGTCCTTTCCTGCTATAAACAGGAAGGCATTCTGGCATGCACTTCATTCACACAGACGAGTGACGTGAAAGTAGCGGGTATTCCAAATATACATGGTATGAGAAACACCTTGTAATGGTACAGCTCAGTAGAGCAGGTATAGCGGATTAGCATTGTAACGTCAAGTCCTGTTTACATTCAGATGGCCGAGGAGGAAAGCATTTCCCATAATCCTGGTACAATAGGACAGACATACAACACAGTCAAAAAACAGAAAGGGAACGACACATTGTTTATAGATGGATACCAGCACTATCATGAGAAAGGTGTTGGTGTGAAGCACTACTGGTGCTGTATAAGAAAAAGCAGGGACAAGTGCAAGAGTAGGTGCATCACAGAGCGTGGGATCAATGGACACATTCTCACCAAAAGTAGTGCACATTTCCATGGCCCAGATCCACTGCAGTCTGAGTTGTGTAAGTTCCTTGAACAGATATGTAAAAGGGCTCACAATTCTGTTGAAGACCCTTGCAAAATCGTATCTGAGGTGATGGCGAGCACATCCACCAGTGTAGTAAATGAATTGCCAAACACAAAGGCATTGAAGGGGAGTGTTACTAGACTGAGGCACAGGAAGAAGGTTGCCATGTTCCAGGTCCTGCAGTCCCTGCAGGACCTGTCTAGCAAAATGCTGCCATTGAAAAACAGCACAGTCATCATAGAACATGGGGAGGTAGCTCAGCAAGGTGCCCAGATAGTGATACTACGGTGGGTAACCTGAGGCTATTATGTGCCGCTGACTTTATACTAGTTGATGGTACATTCCCTATCAGTACCAGGGAGTGCAGGCAGGTGTATAAGATCCACTGTCCACTAGACCTGTCTGTTAGTAAAAAGTTAGTCCCTTTAGTATATGTCATTCTGCCGTGTAAGACCGAAGAATGCTACAAACAGTTTTAGGCCATGGTGGTAGAAGTGTGTGGGAAGCATGATTGTGTTTGACCCCACGGATGGTTATGTCTGACTTTGAGAGGGGCGCTGTCAATGCCATACAGGCAGCATTGCTGGACATACTCATGAAAGGCTGTTGGTTCCACTTCTGCCAAATATTTGGAGGCAGATACAGCGGGTACATCTGGTCAAAGAGTTTGGCACAGATGCAGCCTTTTCAGGGTTATGCAAGCAATTGCCTGCCCTCGTGTTTGCAAGTCCTACCTATCTCAGTGAGACTTTTGCTGACATTGAGAAGGATTTCCCAGAGTTTGGACAGCAGGTCTGTGACTTCGTTAAAGAAAACTACCTAACTGGCCGCCCGAGGAGGTATGGCATGAGGGGATTAACTGCTGGAACCAGTATGATATGACTGGTTTGGGATACCCTAGGAAACAGAACACAGTGGAGGGCAGGCACAGTCGGTTGAGAAGCCTCATGGGGAAACAGCAGCTATTCCTGTTGGATGTGCTACATGCCATCCAACACGAACAAAATCATGTGGAAGACCTAACAGTCAGGCGGGTATCCAGATTGCCAAGTACACTGAAGAGATGCAGACTAGACATCAAGGAACGCACTTTCCAGAGCCTACTTTACAAATAGGATGACATGACTCCTCGTGGATTTCCATCACTACTGGCTCAGCATTGCTCATTTTAATTCAAGTTGTGTGTTAAGGACATGGGGTGATCATTAGTTCAATATGGCACAGAGTATGGGTGTGGAAATGAGGATTACATATTCACAGTGAGTGTTTACTGTCATCTACGTAATGTGCTGTCACTGTTGCATAAATGAAAACCAAAAAAAATATGGGGTTATGGCATGCAGCCTGTTAAGGATGTATGGTGATACAATGACTTTGTTCTGCAATCCACACTAAGTGCTGTCGCTTTGATATGAAGGGAATGGTGAGAATTGTTGTAAGCTCATGGTATAATATCTGCTACTGTTGTATTGAGCTACAGTGAGTGTCTTTCATTATCCAGGATGCTTGCAGTCACATTCCTATGAAGGGAATTCCGGCATTTGTTGACAGTCATTGGCAGGACATATGTTAGGTCTGTTAAGGATGTATGGAGGCACAGCATATCTGTTCTACCCGTATAGAGGACTAGTTTTACACTGCTATGTCTTGTTTAAATCAAACATACTACCTACTAGATCTGTGTTTGTGGATATTTATGTTCTTCCTCGTGCAACGGCTGTTATTTCGAAAATGTCGAATTCGACATTTTCAAATTACCTAATTCGGCATTCTCTCTTTTCAATATTATATTTTTCAACATATAAGTTTGGAATATGTACATATTGACAGGGTGCGTTTCGATCATATGCATGTAAAAGTATGTAAACTATATATACATATATATATATATATATATATATATATATATATATATATATATATATATACATACACACACACACACACACATGTAAATATGTGTGTGTGTGTATGTGTGTGTGTGTGTGTGTGTGTGTGTGTGTGTGTGTGTGTGTGTGTGTGTGTGTGTGTATCTGTATGCCATGTTGTGAGTCAGAGCCTATACTGTAATAATTCTGCTGCCATACATCTACATGACAAACTTTGTTCCCATGGTTAGATTTCCATCATTCTTCTCAATGATTGATCTCATAGATGTAGATATATGACATGGCACAGCGCAGGCAAAAATGGAAATGTTTTCTCACTCACATAATTAAAATATTAAGATGAAATACTTTAATATCAAGACATAATAAGGCAAGAATGCTACACATTTATGGAGCATGTCCTTTAAAAACATTCCAGTAAAATCTCTATCAAGATTATTACGTAACTGAAATGTTTTTGTTGAAAATATTGATTTAAGAAACAACTACTAATTCAAGCCTTTATATGTACATATTTTCCCAATGTTTTGAGTACTTTTTGGACCATTTCAGTCAACTGGCTATCAGATTCACTATGAAATTATTTTTGGTTTATCAAAATAAACAAACAAAAAAACAAATTATAAGCTATTTTAAGAAACTAATCTAATTTGACTTATTGTGGAGATTAAACAAGCAGTTCTGAAAATAAAATTTTTGTAACATAAGTAAAAAAAATATTTTTCAACAGAGCAGCATTCTATAGGCTAACCAGTAATCTGTTACTGCTTATTTAATTGGTGAGCATGAGTAAAATGCATTCCTTAGAAGAAGAAAGAAACTGTTTCAAAAAAGTGTAAAATCCCATGATTGGAGGAACGCCCTGGTCAGCCTCAGTAAGAAACTGAGATCCCTCATAAAATCCTCCAAAGCTAGTTATGAAAACAAAATCGCCACTGATTCTAAAGACAACCACAAAGCATTCTATAGCTATGTCAAGAATCTCAATGGCAACACTCAGATCTGCTCTGAGTTACAGCACAATGGCACTAAATATACAGAACCAACTGATATTGCCAACATACTGGCAGATAGGTTCAATGCTAACTTTACCCCCCTCTCACCCCCTAAAGGGCCCATCTCTATACTGGAAGAATGCAAAGTTCCTGTATTCACGGCTTTACAGGTAAAAAACACACTCTCCAAAGCCAAGAACACAGCACCCATGGGACCTGACAACATCCCAGGCTGCATTCTACATGAACTGCAGAATGAACTGGCACCCCACCTAAGCACCATGTTCAATCATAGCCTCAACTCAGGCTTTGTGCCCACTGAATGGTGCACAGTGATAGTTATCCCACTAGACAAAGGAGGAGCCACCATGGACACCAGGAACTACCGCCCCATATCATCATGGAACTTATAAACAAAGACATTGGTAATCTCCAAACTCTGGACCCCACCCAGTTTGGGTTTGTAAAAGGCAGATCCTGTCTCCTAAACCTGATAAACTTCTTTGAAGCAGTCACAAAAGCCGTAGATGCGGGTAAGGTGATTCACACAGCCTATCTAGATCTTGCCAAGACTTCTGACACCATCCCCCACTCTGGAATTATAGATAAACTCAGTAAACTAGGTATAAATTCCTATCTCACAAGATGGGTTGCCAAATGGCTCACTGACAGAACCCACACTGTGAAAGTAGCAGACTCCAAATCCAGCTTCAGACCAGTGACAAGTGGAGTACCACAGGGTTCAGTCCTGGGTCCTCTCCTGTTTGGTATCTACTTTTCTGAAGTACAGGCTAACACAGAAGGTCTTTGGTTAATGAAGTTCACAGATGACTGCAAACTAGGAGCCATAATCAAAACTCCTAACGATGTGGACATCCTACAAAAGGGCCTCACTGAGACAGATACCTGGTGTCAAAGCCATGGCCTCAAGCTCAATGCCAAAAAGTGCGTTGTCATCCCCTTTGGTAAAAACTCTATACCCATGAGCTACCTCATAGGTGGTAGTCTACTTAACACTGAAAGTGTGATAAGAGACCTTGGGACACAGGTGGACAGTAGTCTCTCCACTGATAATCACATCACCACAGAAGTGAGGAAATCATTCTACATGGCAGACCTCATCACAAAAGGTTTCTCATCCAGGAAAAAAGAGGTCATTGTTCCCCTCTACTCACCACTCATTAGACCCATTATAGAGTACAACGCCCTTTTTGATATGTACCTCCCAAAACATCTACAACAACTGGAAAGGCCGCAGAAATACCTCACAAACAGATGCCCTATGCAGACCATCTCAAAAAACTCAAGCTTTACTCCATCGCATATCGCCTACTCAGAGGCGATCTCTGCCTATCATACAAAGCTATGTCAAACCCAGAGCTGTTGGACATGCTCCACTTAAAAAAATCCCAATCCCTCTGAGCAACACGCTCTAGGGTCCAAAACCTTGTCACCAGAATAAACACAACATGCTGGAGGGATAGATTCCTGTCCCAGAAACTTCCCATACTCTGGAACAAACTACCTATCTTTACCTAACAAAGCTCCTCATTAGCACTCTTCAAGAAAAATCTTGATGATTGGATGGAAAATAGGTAATTCACCCCGGGGATCACCTCTGTGGCTCTGCTCGACAGGGTCACAGGAAAATAATTTTCTTAGGTGGCGAAAGCCAGGGTACCTTTTTGGCTAGGCTTATATAGGCCCTAGGGCCAATAGCCTAGTATCTACCTATGAACCTATGATGCTGCCTTACAAAGAAGGCCATTGAGCTATAGGTCACTAATCTGAAATTTTATTTATTTATTTTATTTTACATTTGTTTACCAGGAAAGTCTGACTGGAAACTAGTCCTTTTTCAGCGGGGGCCCAGGGAGAAAAGCTCCTCATAAAGTATACAGCTGTACATTGATTACATAAACATTACATAATGACAATGAAAAGAATATGTGTACAAGTACATTATATACAAGTATCTAAAGTCACAGAGTGAAAGTACATAACAGGTTATAAAGCATTCATACATAGTTATGGAAAAAAATGTACAAATTTGTAATGTACGAGTAACATTCAGAGTTTCTAGGTACATATAAACAATATAAAAGGAATATGCTATGCCATAGTGGGGATGAAGCAAACATGGGATAGTAGGCATACTTATTGAAAAGAAGGTTAGAAAGGGGAAAAGTAGAAATCAAGAGTAGGCTTTGACCCATATGAAGTTTAAGATAATAGAAGTTATTTACAGATACATAAATAAAGTTTAGAAATGGCATAGTGGTGTACATAGCTGTGAGAGGAGAGATGTATTAGCCTGGAGTAGTGCATGAACATAGCCATGTGTTAGTTAAGTGAGATATTAGCATTTTTTTAAATGAGATAGACTAGTAGTAGAGGTTATGTCATATGGCAGTGTATTCCAGATTTTAGCTATATGGTTTGAGAAGAGAGAGTCACCTGAGGCATTATTGGATTTGGTTACATTTAGTAGGGGTCTGTTGCTTGAGTGAAGGGTCCTGTTACTGGAGTATAGATATAGTAGGTTTTGGAGGGATGGAGTTTTCTGTGGTTGGTTGAGAGTTTTGTGGGCCATAGTTAGTTGATTGTAGAGTAGGATTTGAAGAAGTTCTAGCCATTTGGGTTGCTTGAGAGTTGTACAGTGATGTGATCTGTAGGGTGTCTGTGGCAAATTTTGCAATGTTTTTTGTAGTAGGAGTCTAATTTTGATAAGTTAGATTTACGGAGGTTAGTCCAAACAGGTGGAGCATAGAGGAGAAATGAGATGTGTTTTTATTAGCTAATGTTTATTCCTATAAAGTAAACTTATTTTGTGTACCTTTCTAATAGTTTGTGAAATATGGTTATCAAGCCTCGTGTTGCTATCAATCTTTACCCCTGAGAGTTTAGTGTGATCAGTGGGTGTATGTTTCTTTTGTTCCTGGATGTAATTTTAAATGTGGGGGGGGGGGTACAGGAGATCTTGTAGGATGGAAGGGCATGAGTTTTGTTTTAATGGATTTAGAATTAGTTGGCTTTTGGTTAGCCATTTGTGACATCCAGATAATATCCCACCAGACTGTCACCAATTAATGTGACATCCGGATAATATCCCACTGAACTGCCACCAATTAAATATGATGTCCAGATAATATTTCACTGGACTGCCAACAATAATGTGACATCTTCCACTATCCTGGGTCAGTAACTAAGGAGCTTTAATCCACACTACTGACTCCAATGTGAAACTGTCACTTAAACAGGAGTAATATTTCACAATTTTCCCCTAAGAGCACAACAGGAACATGTTCTATAATCTGGGACTGGACCGAATACTTCTGTCCACCACTAATGTAATTCCTTATTAAACACTTCAGAGCAATGTGTCCCAGTTTAAGACCTCTGATATACTCACACTTAAATAAATTAAATCTCACACATCCAAACACATCTGGGAATGCCTGACACACATTTCCAGCTGTGTCTCTTCACCAAAATAGAGTGTCTTCATGCCTTTCTAAAGGGGGTGTCCAATTATAAAAATTAGATATTAAAACAAATAGCAAATGACTTAAGCAGCCAGGCTTTCACAATGGTCTGGGAAGTTACCAAGGCAAATATAAGCCCTCTCAAATCATTAAAGAAAAACACTGATTATCCAGCCACAATAAAAGTTAATAAAATATGTAATATTGAGCAAAAATTATTAAAAAATATAAAACAGTAATTCCCAATAAACAAAGAGAACTCAATCACCAATAAAATTAAATCAAAACTGTAGGATAGAGATCCAACATTCTAAAAAAACTCTAACTGATCTAGCTGATTAGTTATAATTTCCTAACTAACTAAAGAACACTGCCCCTAATCTAAACTAAATTAGTATAACAGAGCAAAGGCCAGTTTACAGTTCCTGGTGATTCTTTTTTGAGTATCCACTGCACAGTACATCTGTGATCAATTTACAACTGTAACTGACAAATGGCAATTAACTGACTTCAGCAGGCTTTTTTATAGACTAGCCTTACTCTCAGCTATTCTAGTTCTAATTTTCATCTCATATTTTTAAATTACACCACCAGCTGTTTTCTAAAAGTTCTTTCCTGTCTTTCAGCTTCTGACAGTAACACATAGCAACTGTCAACATTCCAATGACATAATCTGCTGATCAGCTGTATCTGAGACAGTTTGCCTTCAGAATCTGTCTTCACAAATGTGTGCAATTAGAAATGTAAAAGGACACTGTTCAAGTCTTTAAAACATTATGTTCAAACAGATCATAAATCAACATGTAAGAACTTATTTACAATATCATAGCTAGTTATGCTGGCGTAGGACATCCTGAAATTATATACAAAACTTCAGCCAGGCATGCTAGCACAAATAACGGTGTCTAATTTCTTCACACCATTCTTTAACTGCTGTGCAGAAGTCTTGTGTTAGTGTATGTAGTTCTTGAATAGAGGGAGCAGTACATATTTGCGTGGAATAATCTGCATACTGAATCACAGAAGCTTTTGGTGCTGAAATATGGAGATTGTTTGTAAATAGACAGAAAAGTATTGGTCCTAGTATGGAGCCTTGAGGGACACCTAGAGTAACGGGCAGAAGAGGAGAGAGGTTTTGTTGCCATAGAACTGCTTATTGGTGGCCATTTAGATAGTCTTGGAACCAAGCAAGTGTAAACTGGCTAAGATTCAGTTCAGACAGGATTATAATTAACTTCCTATGTGAGACCATGTCAAAGACCTTAGATAGATCCAGAAAGATAGAGGATACAAAGTTGTTATTGCTTTAGTAATAGTTAACTGTATTTGTGAAGGTCATGAGGGCTGCGGTGGTATTGTGGAAGGGACGAAAGCTGTTTTGGGTATTGGACAGAAGATTGTTTGTAGATAATCTATTATTTGCTTGTGTATACATATAAATAAATAATAAAAGAAATAAATGATAAAGTACAGTTAACTTACAAACTTCAGAATCAGTTTGATAATGGGATGGATTCTGTAAAGTTTGTGGATTTTGGTGCATTATACATTATGCATTATGATATCAACACTAAACTTGTGGATAAAGGTGCAATATATAAATGTACCACAATGAACTCAGAATACCTCAATGCACAAGGGAGTACCACAGTAGCAATGGTGCACTAAACATGCCCACAAGTAATCGATAAGCAATGGGAAATTGTTGTCAAAGCATGTTGTACATCAACAAAGTTAAGGAAAGATTATCACAACTCAAGCATCCAGATCATCTTACATACATATCTAAAACATAATCTATTTGTTAAGGTTAAGGAAAACTAGGGAATATAAATGACTACATTATAATAACAAAAAAAGAGAAAGAAAGAAAATGACAAATATCCCAATCTAAGCTGCATGGCATTTGTAATACACATTTTCAGAAATCTGTTTAGAAATGTTACAAACAACTATGGATATTTCCATAATTCATTTAATACTTTCTTTAAATCACCATGCCCTTTGTAATATATATCTTCAGCAATCTGTGCAGTAAGCCCAGAGACAACTATGAATATCACTGTAAGTCAGTTACTAATGAAATATGTCTGTTTGTACTTATGGAATCTGATGGAATCTATAATATTCCTAATAAAAAATTAATACAGGCGAAGCCCAATCACAACCACATCACCACAGCTAACATTTGTGTAGGGAACACAAGTAATCCACACACCAAAAGAAAGTGGAAAATATAAAAGTAGATTTGGGGTATGGCTGAAGAAGAGGGACACATAAGAGTGATGTTTGAATAGGAAGATCTGAGGGAAAGTTAGAGGGGCGTAGGAATTTATTTATTTATTTATTTATTTTAGGTGAGAATAGGCCTCATTTTTTAAGACTAGAATGATAGGTAACACAGGGAAAGAGGAAGAAAAGGTCATCACAGCAGGTATCCACATAGAACAAATATCACAGCACAAGACAAATAAAGGTTGGGAAAAAATGGTAAGTTACACAGATAGCACACTGTACAACACTGGCAATGGAAAGTTGCAAACAGGGTGGAGAAACATACCAGCCATGGTGAAATGCAAAAAAAAAAAAACATATCTATCTATGCACTATCATGATACAACATGTTGGAAACTATGTGGCAGTCATAGCTGAATGTGTATGACCAATGATAAATGTGAGTTGGAGAGTAATAACTAAGGATTACAGAGCAAATTGGATAAATAAACACATATCCAAGTTGTCTGTCAGCAGTGCATATGTAAGCCAAGCAACATACAGATGAGTAAATGCAGGTCTAACAAAGCTAGATAAATCCAGCAGAGGTCAGAAAAAAACCTACAACCATTCATGAGAAAGGCAAACAACTAAGCAAAGTGCCAAACAGAAGTACTGTATAAAAGTCACAAAATGGCTGCTAAATACCTTAGTAGGAGTACACAACCCAATGAAATATGTGGTAGAATGCATATATGTCACCCGCATATGCTATGTCAAAGGCAACATACACTTGTAGGTGTATATGTATGACTGTCAGTGGCCTAGATGGAACATGCATGAAAGCAAGGTCAATACACATGCACACACCAATGACATGTAAGAAAATTTACAAAAATATAACACCACAGCTTAAAAATATATTACGTTGAGCACTTGGATTTCAACAATGTACACTGATTAACACAAAAGTATAATGAGAACAATATGAGAACAAGGATGCATTGCAAGCAGTAGCCACCATTGTGTGTGCAGATGTCCCACCTCTGTAAAATGGCCATACATTTGGCATACGATCACTCTGTCAACAACACAATACAGGGCAATGCTCAGTAATTGCAACAAAAGAAAACAACTTCAAAATATAATACACAGTTAAGAAGGTATAATGGAGGTGGCCAACCTGGCCCCACATCAGGGAAAAGCAGAACAACATAAGTTGACACACTGTAAATGCATATGTACAGCACACAGGGTGTTGTAGAATCTAACCCAAAATACATTTAGGCAAATGGCAAATGTATGTCACATGGACAGAAGGATTTCTGATGTCCAAGAAATGTCCAGGTATAAATCACACGTAAAAACTAATGTGCAGTCAATGTAACAGCGACATGCTTAGGTAAACAAGCTAAGAAGTTCCATCACATACACATATACTGTCACGCAAATGTTGAATAAACAACTGCAGGTGTATGTCACACATCATGCTCATTTCTGAGTAGAGGACACCTCTGTGAGTATCATTACAGCATATTAGCAGTGAGTCAGCGAATGCTCACATGTCAAAGGTACCATTCTGTGTTACTATGTATCAGACTTTGTGCACAGACATGTACAATCAGTAAATGTGTATAAGTACTGGACATGGAAATGTAAGATACAGCAAACATGGCATAATGTACTGCTATAGAATAAGTTATCTGTAACAATGTGTATACATTAATGCTACATCTGTGTTTGATGCAGTCAGAAAAGTAGGACTGCCCATAGCTATTACATACCTGTATATGACTACACAGGGCATTAGCATTGCCAATACATGACACACACATCATGCCAGTGGGACATCCTAACAACTGTCATGCAAAACACATGGGAAATTACATGTCCTTCTGCTACACATACATGCTATGGCAATACCCTATTACCAAACTGTACCACAGTGGTAGGGGTGGACTAAGGACAACATCTGTTGTCTGCCATTTGTACTCAGTAAAATGCCTGTGTAATTTTTGCAGCGATAACTGCAGGTTAATTGCCACAATGCATGTACAGTTGAATGTGGATGGAAAGTGTAATGTGTCAATGTGTGTCATGCACACATTGAGACATAATTAAATGTCACATGATGATAACGCATAGCATGTCAGCTATATAGTATGCAAACACAAGAGTGCATATACAGTCCAGTCAGTTATATAGCAATCAGCATGTTGGCCGCATAACACAACTGGAGCACACAGACCATACGTACAAACCAGAGAAACCAGGATGATGGGGATGAGCCTCATGAATGAGCTCCTGGGCTACCTGGCTGAATGAGTTGTGCACAGCCCATGCCATATCCTGGAAGAATGTACTCATCATGTCCCTCACTTATGTTTGGAACACATCGGCCACAACCTCCTGGATCTCCTGTCAGTAATCATCTCTATCCCAGTCCTGGAATCATCTCCTCCATGATGCAGCAGGCATGATGGCCTGTGTTGGGGCAGGTCCAGCTTCCTCATCATCATCACCATTGTCATCCTCATCATCATCATCTGAGGACTCTGGCAGTGACCTGGCATGTGCTTGTTGGCGTCTGATAGCGAACATCCATGGGTCCCATGCTCTGTCAAGATGGAATACCAAACATGACAGAAATGAAAAGCAAATGTGTATCATGCAGAACATTCCCATAAATTAAATTAATATACAAATGATGTGCATATCCACAGTATAACATACTTAATCAACATAGCATCCACTAGTGAACTATGCAAATACAAATATGAGATTGAATGTGTAGTATCATCCATAAAACTTCTAATTTAAAACACAGTTCAGTTTTAAATGGTGCAAACATTAGCACAAATGTAATCAACATAATTACTGCTAGTGAATGGCTCATAATGCACATAACACATTCCCTGTCACTTTATCTATAGTTCTGGACATAGCCAAAAACAGAACATGTTAGAAGACTATATCCATCACCAGTGGTAGCAGTACAAACAATATCATGTAATGGCATGCATAACACAGCTTACCACTGGAAATCAGGAAATCACCTGAACAATGGAATATTGAACAGTATGAAGCATGGCAACCATATGCAAATTAATCACATGTAACATGTAACACATCATGACATTGGAAAGGAAGCATGCCTGACAT
Source organism: Protopterus annectens (assembly GCF_019279795.1). Classification (NCBI taxonomy): domain Eukaryota; kingdom Metazoa; phylum Chordata; order Ceratodontiformes; family Protopteridae; genus Protopterus; species Protopterus annectens. Next base: position 1,615,960,848 of record NC_056743.1, on the reverse strand, counting down.
GACTAATGCCACATTAACATAGCTGAACTTCAAAAAAATATCTTGTAAATGTCAACATAAAAGCATTATGTTGACCTACACTGTTTAATAATGCAGTCTGCTTCAGTAAACTGTTCATATGAGTTTATGGAAGTAGATCATTGTTCTCTTTCTTTGTCCCTTGCATGTGTTACCTGAACAGTTATGCCTGTGTGTGAAAGTCCCCCATGGCTCACTAGTGGGGCCACTGCTTTTTGGCATCTCTTTCTCTGAAGTAAAAGAGAAACGTAAATGTTATGGTTGACTAACTTTGCAGATGATTGCAAGCTGGAGGTTATCACTGACTCCCATGCAGACACAAGCATTCTTCTAGAAGGCCTATCTATGAATAACAAATGGTGGCAAAACCATGCTCTTAAAATAAATTGCAAGAATTGCATAATTGTACCCTTTAGAATGTCAACCATCACGGATAATTAACATATTGATAATATGACCATAACACTCAAGCCTGTGGTCATCATGAATCGGTGTACACATGTAGACATTAGACTTACCTTCAACCACCACATGGCCACAGTGGTAAGGAAATCCTTTTGCATTGCCCAAGATATAAGTAAAGGCATGGGAGCTAGGTCCAAAGAGGTCATTATCACACTGTAGTCTGCCCTTATCACAACAATCATAGAGTACGATGCTCCCTTCAGTATGTATCTGGCCTGGCATATGCAGAAATTACAACTACCTAAAAGTTTAAATATACAAAGAATACAAGGCATAACAAATATGCCTTATACATACCTCCCAGATTTTTGCAGAATGTCCAGATTTTTCCCTCAAAATTTCAGTCTGTTCCTCATCAAATCTGTGGTTTTTTGGCAAATCACTGAAGTGATCTGAGGACTGAAGTCACTAAATAATACCATACATTTGAGTTTCAAACTTCAAATCCTTCAGAAAATGCATGTTAACACAAATCCTGTTATTCTAACAAATTTCCATGTTTATAAGAGCAATATTTAAAATCTGTCCCTTTTTTGGCCATTTCCCCCCATTATGTCACACTTTGTCTAGATTTTTAGGACTAAGAGGTTGAAAGGTATGCCTTATGCAGAAGGCTTTAAATACATTTCTCTCTACCCACTCATATATATTTTTAATGGGTGACATTATGATTGGATTACAAGACATCCAAAAACACCCCAGTTATAAATCTCCTGCATATTCATAAGATGAACAGTACCAGAAATACAAGGTCTTAGAACCAGGATTTTGTCTGTGACTTAAACAGAACACGATGGAGAGATAGAAATATTTCCAACAGACTGTACCACCTATGAACAGGCTTAGCATCCATGTGTAGCTGATCTTGTATATTACACAATTTAAGCACAGCATAGACTAATGTATAGTGATTTGTAAATTTACACAGGGACTGACACACATAGCCATTATGGACAGAGGTACCTTATAAACCCCCCCAATGTCCTATTTGTAAACAGGATGTCATTATTCTTTTATGAAAACCTGTATACGCTTAGAAGCATTCACCCTGGCCATTAGCATTATAAAAATATATGAATGTAGAAATCTATAGATTGTACTGTCTGCATGTAATTATTTATGTAAACAGCCACCAAGTGTCATTGTTAAAATGAGGAGAAAGTGATATGACAATATTGTGGAAACTGGGCAAACCATATGACAACCATCTCTGAGCCAGGCAGCATGCTAACTGGATGAACACACATCATGCATGAATGCAACAGTAACAGATATTTTATATGTTTATAACAGCGTGTAACATATGAGAAATGTAACATATGCAGTACTAACAGTAGTGTTTGTGCAGAACTGTACGCATTAGCTACCCACAATTAGTACCAATCAGTAGCCTACAAAATGCAAACATCCTGATGATACTTGCTAGTTATGAACTGCTACAAAGATATGTCTATCTGTGTAAGTGTCAGTAAACCTAGGCTATACCTGTGTTTAAACAATAACACTCAAGCTGATGTAGGTAGATGCAATACCAATGTTGACTGCAGGGTGTGCTGACTGAATTATTGCAAAGTATCAGAAAACCTAGGCAATAACTGTGTATTAACAAAAACACCAAAGGTGCTGTAGGCAGATACAGTAGCAAGGTTGAACTGAAGGACATGCCACACAGTCTGCAAACAACAGTGCAAACACTGGCACAACAAACACCCATTCAGTCTGTGAATAACAGACCAGTCACTGGGAAACACAGCCACACGTACAAGTGTACCAAACCATGCATTATAAGCAGCAGTCAAAGTACTAAGGCATGCGTAGACATCATCCACCTCAAAGCATATGTGAGAAATGGACCAACCAAACTGTTATTAGCTTGATGAGTACATTTCAAAAACTGTGTGCTAAAATGGTTTAATGCTACATGATATTTCAACATCTATGGATTTAAATCACAGTTTTAAGCACTGCTATAATGTGATTATTTCACTTACCTTACTGATGCATGATAAGTATTCATACATTCTAAGCAATATACATAGTAATGTAAAAAATACTAGCCTGTAAACAGGGGAAGATGTATTTCATGTAACAAAACAGAAAAAGTAATCAACATACCTCTCTCCTGGGTCTACTTCTAATCATCGAAAGACCACTTACCCGAACCTGAATTTAGCAAGACAACACCACCGAACTTTGAATTCACCGAACATTTACACTACTAAATTTTTTAACAGGGAACGTATGCACTTCACATGGGTGGGTTTGATATACTGTGGTATGTTTCTAAATTGAATGTTGGCCAAGTGTATATGTTCCCTGTTTAAAAATTTGGTAGTGTGATAATTCGGTGTAGTAGTCTTTGCAATTTATAGACAATTTACTTCTGAAGAATATTTGATAATGACCATACACATTTTTCAATGTCATATAGAGATTTTAACATCTTATAACACAGATTAGAGGAGACAAGAATCAAACCAGCAACTGCAATATACATCCAAACAGTAACCTCAACAGCTACCTGCCTGATTAATCTATCTTGATGGAAAATGCATCTTAGGAATGCAGTGGAAAAAATTGGTCTTATGACATCACCTGTATGGGGGATAGTCTACTAATATGGACTCAGTTTAGGATTTCAAAGAATGAACATGTGTTGGTCATGTAGGTAAAGAGTTAGCAAAAATTAATTCATGTCAGCACTGTGGTCAGAAACATTAACAGTAATGGAAAGCATACATTCCTCAGACAGTGGGACAGTATCATGTATCATAGAGCTTGTATTAACAGAACAATACAAGTTGCTATACATCTGGGACACGGTAAAGTATGTGGGAGTGCTAAGATGTTCCTTGGCAAAGTTGACATCACAAAGCAAATACATACATCGTCCCTGTTCTGTGTTTCTAAAGTCTGCCCATACCACTCCCTCAATCGATAAGGATGATGTTACTCTTGAATTGAATGTGATAATGAATGATAAAAGAGAACTTGATAGCACTTTTAAAAATAATACCATATTGTCAAAAACATGTCAGACATATAACTGTCTGTAGCAATCTTTACTAACCCTGCACTTAAAGTGATACTGTTAACAGGCTGTTATGGATTACAAATATATTCATAGGAATTTGATGAATAACCAAGTTTTTCACAACCATGCACAAAATAAATATTAATATCAATAAGTGGAATATGCTTCTATAAAGAAATGGTATGGATGAATAAACCAAAAGAACAATTTAAGATAGGTCTCTCCTATGTGGATTGAAAGCTACAACATGCTAAAATTTAAGCATGCTGAACGGTTTCCTTCCAGGCCAAGCTAACAGGCAGAACATGTTTTTTGTTGCTGTTTTAACCCAAACAGGTATTGCTTTACTAACACTGCAGTTAAAGAGCTACAGATTACAGGAATATTTGTAGGAATTCAACGACTAACTCAATTATTCGTAACCATGCACAAAATAAACATTAATATCAATAAGGGGAATATGCTTCTCTTCATAACTGCTTTGGGTGAAGTAAACCAAGATAACAGTTTCAGATATGTCTCCCATCAAACCTCTCAACTGTCCCAAATTACTCGGTTTTTACTGAGTTTTGGGGTCCAAATAATGGGGTGCCACGATTCCCGAGTGGCACCCCTTCATTTCCAATTTATTCTCTCTTTGCTTTTTTATTTTTTTAATTTTCGTGCTTCGTGAGCTGATGTCATCATGTGTGCGATGACATCAGCTCCACCAGCCTGTCAGACTTCAGCTGGGCTCATACGTAGCGCGTAGCACGTAGCACGTACCACATATTTCCGGCTCTGGTTCAAATGCTTTTGTGAGCAGCAATCACCAGAGCCAGAAATGATTTCGCTGGCTGCTGGATCTATTTATTTAGAAGAGGAAAGCAGTCTGAGGATGCTGGCCGGATGCTCGAGGAAAGCGAGGTAAGGAGTTTGACTTTGAAGATGCTGACAGCGAGGAAAGGAGTTTGAAGATGCTGGTTGGATTATTTATTTAGAATGCATTCTGTTCTGGCTGGACGCTTGAGGAGGAGTTTGAAGACGTTTTGAAGATGCTGGCTGGGGATTTTATTTAGAAGAAGATGGATGCTCGCTGGATGTATTTAGAGGTAAGAAGTGTGTGTGTGTGTGTGTGTGTGTGTGTGTGTGTGTGTGTGTGTGTGTGTGTGTGTGTGTGTGTGTGTGTGTGCTGTTATAGAAAAGTTTCCTGAAGTAATCAAACTGACAGTTACCACAAATGCAAGTGTGATTGATGGATTAAAAGCTGTTAGTCTGTGCTCTTGAGGCAGACAATACCTGATGTTTTCATGTCTTACAACAGACTGCAGTACAAAAGTCTGTAATTCAGAAGACTTCTGCATGATTGCAAATTTAAACATATAACAGCCGGTCAACACTATCTTCAGTTCAATGGATGATTAGAAGTAACTATCCAAACAGAAAAGAATGCCATGAGAAATACACGTAGCAAAAGCAGTGAAGATCTTTGACTGCTTTATGGCAGGTACTTACTCTTAACAAATTTCCACCACTTCAATTACATTGATATGTAGAAATGAACACTGAGAAAGAGAAACAATGGAAACAAATTGAGAGATAAAAGTTGCAGGCAAAGAGGAGTCCAGAAGCCATGGGAAAACATGGATCTGGTCATTTGTCAAGTAGCCAACTCATCAAACACAAGCTCATCAAACTGAAATAAACTGAAACAATGAACAGGACCATCCAGTCAGTAAGGCAGAAAGTCAAGATTGAATTCTCCCTATAAGAATTGAACTGCTCCAAGTAGTATATGAACAGTTTAGTTCCCTAAATAGGGAATTTTAGTATCTATACGTGGAACTGTTATAGCTTAACAAAAATGTATTAGTCAATAAGTGAGACACTTGAACTGTACCAGTAAACAGTGATTCTAAGGACTAACATGTTTGTTAAAATTGGATGCAAGTAGCCCATGACATACTTCATATATTGTTGAGGTTAATCCAAGGTAATGCATGCTATGGTGTGTGTGCATGTTTGTGTGTGTGTGTGTGTGTGTGTGTGTGTGTGTGTGTGTGTGTGTGTGTGTGTGTGTGTGTGTGTGTGTGTAGATACATTTATATCTGACTATACAGCTTTAAGACTAATGATCTAGCTATAGTGATTTGCATTTTGTCTAGTTCTGATTGCATGTTGTCCAGTTCACCTGCCTACTACACACTAGTTTCTTTCACCAAAGTTTACCTATTTCCATACATTTGTATATATTTTTGAGGTAATGAATGCCCCCCATTTAATATAACTGGTGGCTAGAGGTACTCAGGCTCAAAAGCTGTACAAGGTAAAAAGAGCCCAAAGTCCCTAGCCACCCCCACTTGTGAGCTTTGTCCTGGTTTTTTGTGCTAAGAGGTTGAGAGCTATGGTGAGAAGCAAGAACTGAATTTGTTTCCCCCATTATTGGCTTTGTTTGTCCAGGTTTTTTGTGCTAAGAGGTTAAGAGCTATTGTGAGAAGTGAGAAATAATGTCACTAAATGATAGCCATTAAGTTTCAGTCTTCCTATTTTTCAGGCAGCTGTTGATTTGGCATAGTGGTATATTGCTCTAACTGTAGTGCATAGGGTCCTTGGTTCAAAATTTGCCAGTGAAATGCATGGTGGTAACACAACATTTTATTTTGGCAACTTTACAAAATTATACAAGCAATGTTTAAAATGTGTCCCTGGTTTTTGACCTTTTGCCCCCCCCCCCCAAAAAAAAAGAAATTGAAAATAAGTGCGAGAAGCTGTGCAAGATGCCTGTTGTCATTCTATTTATAGTGTGGATGTGGAAGTAGACTTTTATGATGGAAATGTTCTGAATTGGGCAATTTTGTCATTATTGATTCATGCATTTTGTTTCATTGCCTACCATACAGCCTACTGCAAAAATGTTCAAACACTAAATTTAAAATGTGCTCTGTCTAACAAGTGTGTACAAGGAATATAATTTGGTAGAGTCAGTTAGGTGTATCAAAGAAAAGAACACGTATGTTTCCTGTTTTGTGTGCAAGGGGCCAATGATTTGAAAACAGCCCAAAGGTAATCTTTATCCACCACTGACCAGATGCATTTTGTTTGGATGTGGTGTGGGTTTCAATGAATGTGAGTTTCAAGGGCAGGGAAGTTTTAATGCCAAATTTATTTTCATTGTGAGACAGTATTGCTTTGTTTACCAGATGTCTATTAGTGTTTGTGCATTGTTGTGCTGTAAAATGTAAAAATAAAATCCAAATAATCATTGTAGAAGTAAAGCAGTATGCACACATTAGTGTGTATGGTAAACGGGGCAAAATAGCCAGGTAATGGGACATTGGAATGGCTACAGGGGGGTCTCTGGTGCCATATTTTGGTTGTCTGTTCTTCAGTTTACATTTGAAAGTTGGTATCCCACAATCCCATTGGAGTGGGTGGGGTTACATAATTATGTATGCAAATTAGATGCTAATCAGCGTACAGATTTATACCTATTTTCATGGGCCTTGTCAAGATTTTTGATATTTCCAGGTTGAGAGGTATGCCTCCCCTATGTGGACTGGAACCCTCACCATGCCAAAATGCAAGCACGTTAGATGGTTCCCTTACAGGCCAAGCTAACAAGCAACAGGTATTTGTTTTTAACAAACATTTACTGCTGCTGTTTATTTTAATTCCTGCAGAGAACAGATGAATGTAGAAACTTCAAACACTTATTGGACATTTTATTATAAAGAAATAACAGCTAGCAATATACATCTGAAAACATATGTGTAAGACTGACAGGCATTCCTTTGGTTTAAATGAACATGATTGCATTAACAATTTTGACTTTATTGGTGGAATAAATTAAAGTATGAGTTTTTATTCAGACATATAGGGCTGTGGTAGGTGATACTGTGGTACTATAGTAAACAACTACAAAATGCACAGTTATCAGTGACCTAAGCACTATAGGTGTAAGTGATGCACAAGGACAGTGCATGTGTAAAATGGTGTTGTTATATTTGTTGTAAAACATGTGCATCTACAAAGGTCATAATTATATATCTAATACACATTATTAAAGAAATTAGCATGAGAACCTAATCCACACTTATAAAGACAACAGTTACCATGACTACTTAATTATTCCCATACAACAGTCAGTTAATGGTAATAAAAAACATCTATCTGATCTATATGGTGCAGAGATCTATCTCTAAATTCCATAGGAATGCTCAGGTATACATAGAATAGAAACACCTACTGTAGTGATACATAGGCTATCTCTGCACCTTGGAGATCACCTGACAAAGCTCCTCTGCATCAGTCAGATGCAGGTCATCATAGTGGTGGCTTACCTGCACTCCAGTGCATTAAATCCCTGTATGTCTTTGGTGCTCCCTTGCAATCCAGTTCCAGATGTCTAACATCATGAAGTTCCTTGGCCTGACTCTCATCTGAAGCTCCATTCCAGCATACATGGTAAACATCTGACTGGTCTCTTCCCCAGTCCCATTGGGCGCATGGACCCATCTCAGCCTCCTTGAAGTAGTCATCTCGATGCTGCAATGGAAAATGATACATGTAAAAACAGAGATATTGCTCAGAGAGGTCCCACTTAGTTTGCAGGTAGCAATGGTCTGATCTGTAAGTGTATCAAAATCAATATTTAAAAGTGGCGCTGATGTCATGTAATCAGATCATTGGAAGATAACTAGCACATGCCACACATGGCACCATTTATCTATACCTACTGTGTATTTATGCAGTACAGCTGGGTGTTAAGCTACATGTAGCCCATTTATATGGAAGTGTGCAAATGGATCATAGGATCACAGGAAGTTACAAGGCCCTAAGGCCCTTATAAGCCTAGCCAAGAGTTTAGCCCATGTTTAGACAAGTCAGCATCCAAAGCCCCTGTCCAGCAGGGACACAGGTAGAATCCCAGGGGTGTATTTTCTGTTTCCCATCCAGTTATCCAGGTTGCGCCTGAAAAGGGACAATGAGGTACTTCGCTTGATGTGGAGAGGGAGTCTATTCCCACAGATAGTGGAGTCTCTGGAACACAAATCTGTCCTGCTCACAAGTCCTATTGATGTCGCAGACCAGGTTGAGGTCATGCATGTGGGTTAGTCGAGTGGAGCATGACTTGTGTATATGCAACAGTCCCATCAAAGCTGGGTCTGAGATGTCTTTGTACGCCAGACAGACGTCACCTCTGAGGAGTCTGCATGAAAGTGAGTAGAGGGACAGGGCTTTTAACCTATCTCTGTAGGGTAGATGTTTGAGGCCCTGGATTCTTCTGGTGAGGAACCTCTGTGGTCTCTCCAGCTGCTGCATGTGCTTTGCGAAGTACATGCCGAAGGAGGAGTTGTACTCAATAATTGGCCTTACAAGGGAAGAATACAGGGATGTCATAACCTCCTTGTTCCTGGATGAGATACCCTTATTATGAGGTGAGCCATTTAGAAAGTGTTCCGTGCAATGGAAGAAACATGGTGGTCAAAAGTCAGGTTGCTATCAACCTGGGTGCGCAAATCCTTCATGACTGATTGCATGCTTAGGACATTGTTATTAATGTGTTAATATGTGAGGACGTCACTCCTCCAAAGGGGATGATGATGCATTTTTGGCATCCAGCTTGAAGTCATGTTTCTGGCACCAGTCATTTGTTTGGGTGAGTCCCTCTTGGAGTACATCCACATCACTAGGAGAATTGATGACCATGCCCGGCTTGCAGTCATCTGCAAACTTGGTTAGCCATAGCCCACTGGCTTTGGCCTGCAACTCAAAGAAGTATATCCTGAATAACAGAGGCCCCAAGACAAATACCTGGGGTGCACCACTCGTTATGGGTCTACTGCCTGAAGTGGCTTCCCCAATTTTGATTAGGTGGGTTCTATCATGGGAGAGTGCTACCATTGATTTTGCCGAGAGGTATGTGGAACTGGAAAGAGCTTTGATAAAAGAAGTTACAACGTTTTATGACTTGAAACTGCTTGAAAAATACATCAGGACCAATGTTACACCCAGGGGTCTGAGAGTTGAGCGTTTACCAGCTTTTGAATTTTCCGAGGATGAGTCGGACCTATCCTCGGAATGGAGGGACATTTCCATTAAGTGCACTTTGGGTTGGTTAAGTGTGCTTGCCAAAAGAAATGAAAGAGTGTTACAGAAAGCTCGCTCCTCTATCCTGCTTTTGCAAGATAAATTAATTGAGGAAAGTTCGGTGTCTGTTTTTAACAAAAATTTAGTGGAAATCAAGAACAGAGTATCAAAAATTGAAGCGGAGGTTGTTTCTCGTAAGAAGAGAAAGTACCTCCGTGATGTTAGAGATCATGAGTCAGGCAAGCTGTTTTCCTGGCAGTACAGCTTTAAGAGGAAGAGAGGCGCTTCTCATGACGTCAGAAGGGGCCAGAGATCAGCCGTGGGAGAGACTTCAGCATCATCGGCGGACGAGTCGAGCAGTAGAAAGAGTGTTTCTTTTGAGAAGCCACTGGAACAGCTTGCGATCCAGAACAGACATCAGCGCAACAAAAAGGAAGGGGGCGCCGCTTTCAAAACAAGGGGAGAAGGAGATAACAGTACACTCGAACCAGATGAGGAGGGAAGCAGTTTCTTGAAGGTCATTTTCGCCAATGAAGGGAGTTTACAGCAGGTCTTCGTGCCAGATTTAAACATTGACTTTGCTAATGAAGAGGATCTATCACAGAACTTTGTACCAGGTTCATGTGTTAATGTGGACATTTGTGAAGGTGAGAATTACAACATTTTAAATCTCTCAGATTTACATATTTCCGAGAATGCCAAGCAAGTTTTGTTTAAAGGCACAAAGTTTGTACCTGTATGTTTTCCCTCTTTGGCGGACTTATCTTTAGAAATTAGAGAATTTTGTAGGAAGTTGCATCTAAGAGAATTTTTTTCGAATCAAATTGGTTTGTTTCATGATAGTAACAAGGAAGGGACTGATAACAATGTTGAAAATTTAGATAATTTAGAAAATGTAGAATGTTTTGAGGATTCCTTATTAAACATGATGCTGCATGAAAATGATTTGGTGGATATTTATGCACAGGAGGAAGTGTGTGAAGATGGGGGGGGGTTTGCTTTCAGTACGGGGTATGGCAGGCTAACAGTTCCCAAAGTACCTTTTAAAAGCTATTTTATGCCACCCAGAAGAAATTTGGTTGTTAATGTCTTTGAGAAAACGTTATTAAAAACTGTAGAGGAAGAACATAAAAAGTTTTGTGGGGAAAAGAAAAAATAATTTAAACAGGAGTGAATGGAAGGCTTTGTTAGATCTAAAAGACGTTAATAACCAGTATGTATTCACTGAAGCTGACAAGGGTGGGAACTGGGTAGTTCTCCCTAGGGATAAATACAATTCCATGGCCCTGGATTTATTGATGGATACTAGCACTTATTTAGAATTATCTCAAAATCCATTAAAGGAGTATAACACACTATTATTGGAACTACTGGAAAGGGGAGAGAGATTAGGTTTTTTGTCAACTGTGGATGTTAGAAAGTTGCATGTAAAAAATCCTAGGGTAGCCAGATTTTTTATCATTCCCAAAATACATAAGGACATCAGGAATCCTCCAGGATGCCCCATAGTCTCAGGTAAAGGAGGCTATCTACAAAATGTAGGAATATTCCTGGATTCCTTATTGAAATTTCACTTGGAAAGGGTACAGTCACATGTTAAAAACAGTGAAGAGGTGTGCTTCAAAGTTAGTAAGATTACATGGGGTGATGATTTTTATTGGGCTAGTGTGGACGTCAAGTCCCTGTACACCAGCATCAATAGATGTCACGGCTTAAAAGCAGTAGAAAAAATGTTGGGGGATGGACCAAAGACATTTTTTATTTTAAGTTTATTGGACTTCTGCCTAACGCATAATTGTTTTGATTTCGAAGGGAGGCATTTTTTGCAAAAGGAGGGCACAGCAATGGGGGCAGCTTTTGCGCCCTCATATGCTATTTTGTTCATGGCCCATTTTGAGAATTGTTATATTTATCCCTCTGTATTTTACAAAAGCAAGGTAGTTAAATATGTGAGATTTATTGACGATTTGTTATTTTTGTGCAGGGGTAGTCCAGAAGAATTTGGTAAATTCATTTTGGAGATTAAGGAAAACCCTTGGGGTCTAGATTTCACTTACATCATAGGGGGCAGAAGTATCCAATACTTGGATATAGAAATCTATTTGTGTCCAGATAAGAAAATACAATATAAGCCATACCACAAAAAGACTGCAGCCGAGAATTTTCTCCATGCATCTAGCATGCACAGTGATTCTTTGTTAAGATCTTTACCATTTGGCGAATTTAAAAGGATAGGTAGGCACACTTCTGAAAGAAGTTTGATTTCGAGTGAATTCAATAAAATTGAAAGAAAATTGATAGGGAGGGGATATTCCAAAGCAAATATCAGGGAAGCTAGGGTGAAGGTAGAATGTGAACTAGGAGTTGGTAAATCCTCTGGGAATAGGGGTAAGTCCTGGAATTTTGGGAATGTTATGAATTATATTGATACTGGAAAGAACAGGTCTGGTGACAATATGTTTTTTGTCACCAGATACTCACATTTTTCTAATATACTCAGGGAAGTAGTGTGGAGATTCTGGCCCATCATCAGTGAAGATGAAAAAATAGGAAAATTTTTCCCGTCAAGGGTTACTTTTTCTTATAGGAGATATTTTAATCTCAAGGAAATGTTGAATTTCAGAAAGGACAGCATAGTTGGAAAAAGTATTAGAAGGGGAACATTTAGATGCGGAAAATGCAAGGTTTGTAGTTGGGTTAAAAACTTGGATGGTATCAAAATCAATGATGTTAGGTACAGAGCCTCTGAATACTATGACTGCAATTCCATAGGGGTAGTATATATTATAGGTTGTGGATGTGAGAAACCAAAATGGTATGTAGGACAAACAACAAGGAAGGTGAAACTTAGGATTCTCGAGCATCTAGGCGACATAAGACATAAAAGAATGGAAAGTCCAGTAGGAAAACATTTTTGTGAAGAGCATAGGGGGGTTCCAGAGGGATTAGTATTTAGTGTATTGGGCAGGCCCAATGTACTTGGAAATGAGGCCAGGTTCCGTGAAAAACTGTTATTAATGGAATCGAGGTTCATTTTCAATTTGAAAACTCTATTTCCTAATGGAATGAATATGGAAGCTTAAGGCTATTCTACATATCTCTCAGTAGTAATGAATTTGTTAGAAATTCATGTTTGCAAAGATTGCATGGAAAATTTAAAAACACAAAATACATCAGGTGATGGTAGCTATATATAGGGTCAGTAAAATAAAATAATTAAAGAAAACATATGAATTGTTTACATTGAGATATTTATGTACGAACTTATACAGTTATATGTTTATAACAAATTTATAATATACATTTCATATAAGTAAGTTGCAATGATTTCAAAATGAGTGAGGTTTTTTTAAAAACTGCTTTTTTAATAACACTTTCATGAAGTTTCTCTCACTGCCAGATATTTGTTTGTGTATAGTTAGGAAGGAAATTAGGGGATGGTGCATCAATAATCTAATTAAATGTTAATTAAACGTTATTTAAAAATGGGTGGTGTTTGTTATGAAAATTGTATTCCAGGAGAAGGCGAAGGCCGAGGTACCAGAATTAAAAACTTTTCAAACGCACAGCAATTGTGTTCCTTTTTTGTATATTTTGACATTTTGGAGCTTTGAAGGAGTGGAGGTGTTGGGTTCTATCAGTGAGCCAGTTTGATACCCATCTGGTAACATATGGATTGATGCCTAGTTGAGAGAGTTTACTGATTATGCCCAAGTAGGCAGGTCAAGGTAGGTGGTATGCACCATCTTCACCTCGTCCATGGCTTTGGTGACTGTCTCAAGGAAGTCGACCAGATTTAACAGCTATGACCTCCCCTTGACAAAGCTAAACTGTGTGGGGTCAAGTGTTTGGAGGTTGCCAATGTCCCTGTTAATGAAGTTCATGATAATCCGTTCCATGGCCTTGCAGATCAGGCTAGTTAGGCTGATGGGTCTATAATTTTCCAGATCAGTGAATGCTCCACCTTTGTGTAAAGGGATGACAGTAGCTGTCCTCCACTCAGCTGGGACAAAGCCAGTGCTCAGACTTTGGTTTAATACAGTGCCTAATGGTGCTGCAAGTTCATGCCTAAGTTTATGTATGATACAGCCTGGGATGTTATTGGGTCCCATGGAGGGGCTGTATTTATTGCCTTTGAGATGGCAGTGATGACCTGTTCCCTAAAGATAAAGGGGGGGTGGCAGGTAATGGGGATGTCCTGATTTACTGATGGGGGACAGAGGGATGAAGTTTTCACTGAATCTGTCAGCCAGTAGGTTAGCTATATCAACAACATTTGCATATGTGGTGCCCTTGACCACCAATTCTGAACAGATCTGGGTGCTTCCTTTGAGACTGTGTACATATGTGAAGAAGGCCTTATTATTTTCTCTAGTAGATGTGGCCAATTTGGACTCAAAGTTTGTTTTAGAAGATTTCACTAGTGCTTTTATTTGCTTGTTCAGGCTAAGGAGAGATTGCGTCCAATTGGGCACCTGCTCCTTCTTGGTCCTGGACAGCAATTTTATCCTTTTGTTATATAGTTTATTTATTGCAGACAGGTTTACTCTTCCTTGCAGAGGATGATTTTATCCTGTCAGGTATTCCTGATTCCATGGATCTAGATAAGTGCTCGTATAGTACTTTGGAGTAAATTTGGACATTAGTGCCAGTTCCTGCATAGTGGGAGGGGGCTGTGTAGCTGTTTATACCATCCCTCAGGAGTTTGTAATCAGCTTTGGAAAACATTTTTTGTTTGACCCTAGCTGGGGGAGGGGGGGGTCTGGGGAGATACTTCAAAAGTGTACCACATTATGGTCGAATCTTACCAGGGAAGATGATATTGTATGGATGCAGCATTGGTTACTCATGTTGGTTAATACCAAGTCCATGATATTATCACCTCTTGTGGAGGTATAGAGTAGCTCTTCCAAGGCATTTGCATTGATAAAATCAAGGAATCTGGGCATTTGCATTCTAGCATGAGTAGTTTTTCCAGTCTATGGTTGTGTTGTTAAAATTGCCTAGGATCAGGGTAAAGGGTTGAATCTTGATAGATTCGGAGAGGTCCAGATAGGTGGAGTGGGCATCTTGAGTCAAATTTGGGGGCCTATGATTTGAATTGGGGTCTTGTCAACAGTTAACTACACCTGGAGTGTCTTCTGTGCATCATACTGTTTGACCAGCCTGGAGGTGTGTGCGCCTTTAATATATATTTAAACTCCACCTCCTTTGGCTTTGCTGCTCACAGTTTGGGGTCTGAATGTATGATAGAATGAGAAGCCAGGTAAGGCGGGGTGCCCTCCGCAGCTTTGAACCAGGTTTCTGTGACTGCACATATGTCAGCATCTTCCAGGTTTAAGAATGCTTGCAATGAGTGCATTTTCATATTTAGACTCCTAGCGTTTACCTTTAATTTGCTCTTTGTTGAAATTTTTGTGTTGGTTTTATCAATCTCAGGACTTTTCCTAAAAAGGGCACTATGAGGGAGGCAAGAGCCTTTGCCAGAAGCCTGAAGCCCAAGTGAGACAGATGCAGGCCATCTCTAACAAACCATCATGGTCTGGCAATCATATCTTCCCAGGCTGTCAGGTACTGGATCCTGCTGGAATGACACCAGAAACTAAGCCAATTGCTAAAGTCAATCATTTTCTGTTTCTATTGAGGCATCATTCTGGGTGACGGTAGATTGCTGCTTAAGGCTAGGGACATACCTGCCTGGAACACATATTTAGCAAACTCAATCAAGTCTCTCTTCATATAGTCCAGGGAGGTATATCTTAAGTCGTTCACTCCAACATGGACTATGACAGAGTCATAACAGTACCTGTTGTTAAGAGACTTGAGTGCGTGCATGATATGGCAGATTCTGGCATCTGACAGACAACTAACCGTGACTTTCTCCTTATCCAGCCTATTGAGAGGTACATCTGTGTGTCTCACAATGGAGTCTCCTATGACTAATATGTTGGGTTTATGGTTAGGCCTTTGTGGTTTCAAGAGACAGGTGTGTAGACTATGCGTGGCATGTGGTGTGGAGGGTTGTGGAGTTCACTTGTGTTTTTGCCTCTGAGGTTTCCTTTGTTTGGGTTTGTTTTTGTTGAGAACCTCCACATATGTGAGTGTGTGTTGTGTATTCATGGGTGGTGTTTGAGGTGTAATGATTGTGTTGATTCCAACACCTAGACTTTTAATGAATCTCATTAATAATGTATACACTGGCAAATGGTAGCATTTCCATTTTGATGAATACTGTATCTGCTAAAGTTACTCATTGTCAAAGGTAAAATTGTAAATTCATTTGTATTGAAACTGTGAGCTTTAAAAGAAATTGTTGTAAGTTACTGGATTAATGTTTGATTCACCTTTATGTATACAGATGCTATTTTCATTAATTGATTTCATTCCCACATGCAGTTGTAGAAACAGATTTACACTGCAGATGTGAACAGTTCATAAAAATAGATGTATGGATCATCCATATTTCTTACTGGTAATTCCTTACACTCTGTGGTGTAACTACAGAAACCTAAGGGTTCTGGCACTAACTATATGTAGTATGTTCTTTTGGATATTTCTTCATTGATGTTTCTTAACAAAAGTGTCATCACTACTGACTTAGTATACAAAGGATCCATACTGTATGTGGCCTGCCTACAGATCCTGATGTTTTCAAATGCTTTCTGTGTGGTGTTCAGTTGTTAGTTTGCATAGTATTTTGATGAGAAATGCATGCAGACACCTGTGATGTTGTCTTTATACATATACTCAACATAAAATCCCATACACAGACTCTAAAGATATGTTATGTTTATTTTATTAATTTTATGTATATGGACACTGTTGTTACGTTTTATATGTCACTTTAGTATATGTCACAGACAGTGTTGTACAGACCTTTGCATTGCACAGGAATGCATACTGTTTATGTTGACATACACTGTCCACAGAATCATCTGCATAAATGGGACCACACAGGAATAAGATCATGTACATATCATTGTCTTTCTGAAGGCCAACTGTCCTACAGGTGACAATTTCTCCACACAGGAAAATTACATCATACTCAATGCTGTCCGACAACACGAACAAAGACTCCTTGGACTTTCTGACAATTCATTAAGGAAAAATGAAAGCTTGAGCGACCTCACCATCATAATAAGTGCAGTTGAAGGTCAGAATAATCATAATAAGTGCAGCTGAATGTCAGAATAGATCCCATAATACCTGCAGATGGCAATGCTCAGACATGATCCTTGATTTAGCCAACCGATTAAGACAATATTTGAGATTGAGGGATACCACTGGTGGTGGACCACAACTGGCCCCCCTGATGATATCACAATATTTCTGGCCTAACTGCATACAGCAAGAGAGAAGCAACGCATACCTGGGGGTGGGAGAGAAGCTGGAGTTTTTGGTCAAACATGTATGCCTTTCTTTCCCTGACATGGCTAAGTACAGAGAAAATTACTGCATATTGCTGTAACATGCATATTCCTGTATTGTCATTTCTGATTTACAGTAGCAGATTTGAGCCGCGCACACCGATCCAAACAGGGTGATGATGATGATGATGATGATGATGATGAAGAATGTAAGTTTAATGACATGAAGTCATACAACTGCAGTACAGATGGAACTGTCCAAACAACATGTGTAATGCTGTCTGCATTAATATGCACAGGTCTATCTACTTTAGCACAAAGGCGGGTGAGTGCCTCCATACTGTGTTACTGTGACCACTACTGGTACTGCTGTTTATTGTCATATTGCTGTTTCACTAACATTGTACACTACAGGTACATCCAGTGTTGGCCCAATCCATGCAGGTTCAGGTTCAGACAGACCAGGTATAGTACTGCAACAGGTTCATAGCTTGCAGCAATGTATAGCACACATGTCAATAATTTTCAACACAGGGCCATTGTCCATCACATAAGCATCTGCAGCCCATGTCACTGTGTTGTATATGAGATGCTTTCAATATTGTTTTGGCTAAATACATGACTGTTTTGTCTTTCTCTTTACTTTTCCACTGCAGGAACCAGAATACAACCCACAAACTCTCCACAGCGGGAATGTATCAGTGCTACGCTGTTAACTGCCCTTCATACATGTCATTGCTGTTACTCCTGTTATTGTCCTTCATTATTACCGTGTCCTTCTTCCCATTCCTAGGCCAGACTGCATCAGTATCAACTGCACAAGCAAGTGGTATGTGTATGCCAAACCTTCTGTATGTTTTAACCGTGTTCAAGTGGTTAATGGTGACAATGATGTGATCGGTAAAGCTGATTTTTTTTTCCCTACCATAGTTGTTATTCATCCCTCTTCAACAGTTGCATCTTCCCATAAGGAATCATCAGGTGCATGTTTTGTTAGCATTCCTCACAAATGTCATGTATGTTGGCTATGTAACCTAATTGTATATTCCACATTAAGTAGAGTCCATGAAATATACATACAGAAAACGTCATGTAAAGTCATTATTTTTTTGTACTATTGCAGTGAGATGTATATTTCATATGTCTTTGATGTGATCCATCATGTGATGTAAGCACATTGTCCTGATCCATGTATTCTGTCTCTTCTTTTAACACATCAGCTATCTGTATCCTCCATTAACCTATCCAGTGATCATAATGTGGGATCTGATATGTCTCAGCGTGGAAGCATGGCCCCTGGCACATATGACATTGACATGTCAATGGAGTCTATCCAAGACGTTGACAGTGATAATGATGCAGCTGTAGCCTTAGATGTGGAGAGAAACTTGCCAGGCCATTCTGAGAATGATGGGACATTGGATGTTGAACAGGATGAGGACATTGAACCACAGACCCAAGCTGAGACTGCTGCTGATGCTGCCAGTTCCCCACAATACCTTGAAACTGGATGTCACAGTAGACATAGGCATGCATATGCTGTGTATGGCCAGTTGTCAGAAGGTATACACCTGCTACTGCAGGTAAATGAATGTTCCCAGCAAAGTTATTGATCAGACATCTGTACACTTGCCCCTGCCACAGATTATGTTGCACACCAGCTGTCTGTGATGCCTGATGGACAGGTGCACAGACACAGTGAGGTAATGGTGAAACTTTCTACCCAAATGGTAGCTTGTCACATTTAAGTTGTGATGTGTTTTGGAATTAGACAGCTGTGGACAGAATCTGTAATTATCCTATACTGAGTAGCTAAGAACCTGGACTGCCTTCAGCGTGTCTTCTGAAATCACATACCCAGCAGGTGCGCTGAAGTCTTCCTATGTTGTGCTGCGCTGTCCACAAATAGCGTCTGCAAACTTTACTGAATCTGGCCCAGTATGTTCTTAATTTAATTGATCACTAAGCAATATGTTAAGAAGAAAAGAAAAATACTCTTTCCTTAGAGATGCTGAATCTTTTGTTTGCAGATTTCTATAAGAGAGGTGTTATATTGTAAGAGAATATGCTGGCTTGCAGTTTCAGAAACACTAAAGCAAAAGAAGAGACACCAATATTACAATATTACAAAAAGTGTAAGCTTAGTGATATATGCAGAAGCATGTTAAAATGCATAAATGTAAATGAACATGTAGAAACGCTTGGGCATGACAAAGACATCTGGGCCACAGTACAGACAAGAAAAGCACAACAAAGAAAAATAATTATTTTTATACAAATCATTTGCAGATAACATACATGTAAATTTAGAATGTTACATTAATTGAGAAATGATCTAGCAGAAACAAAAATAAAGAGTTAAGCCACTTGTGTGCATGCAATAAGTAATACCCCACCTCAGGGTATATGTTTAAGCTGGGTGTGCTGAGGAGGCACAAGACAAACTGTCTGTCTGACCCCTCACAGCATCTGGTGTGTTAGTGGAATGGCTAAATGCTTTTGAAACATGGTTTGAGTTAACAAGATGACAGATTACTACATAAAGAAGCTGTCCATCTATTTTGTTCAGAATTTTTATGTCAGCTAACTTTCAGAAAGAATCACAAATCAGGTACTAAGTGCTGGAGACAACAAGGGCTGTTTCCACAGTCACAGAAAATACAATTTCCGTGTCTCTGAATCACATGATGTTACCAATAGTGCTAATCAGCACTTTCTTGCAGTGACCATCACTGGTGGCCCAAGCATCACATTAGTACTGGCACACCCTATGTTCATCTCCCACATGCATGCATACATACACATGCGCACACGCACACACATACACTTACCATCATGTGTTTAATCTTCCCCTTAGTTTACAGAATGTCTTTGATGTTGCCTCTTATTTTTCCTCTGTCGGTTACAAATCACAGATGATTATAGTCAGTCAATAATGACAGGCATTAGAGCTTCAGTCTTTTTATTGATCAGAAATTTAAAGTAATGCATGACTTGCTGCTGTATTCACTTTTTAAGTGAATTAGAGAATTATTTAAAAAGACTCCCTAATGTCACATAGGGGATCTCCCTGCTTTGCCTTTAAGTATTGAGCACAGCCCTTGTAAGTTATGGACCATTACAGTCTCAGTCAATAATGACACACTTCAGACTTTTATACGTTGAATTCTTCATAATATGCTTTATGTTGCAAAACTTGTGTTCTATTACATTTGTTAATGACTTAGGGCAATAGTAAAGGCTGTCCCTGCTGTCTAGTGCTCCCTTCATACATCTTTTGTGCTATAAAAGCTGTTGTTCTACTAAATTTTTAAGTGACTTAGGGTAATATTTAATAGTCCCTGGTGTCTAGTATGCACTGCAGAATTTACTCGTTAACTGAGGAAGTTTAAAGATATGGCAACCACCACCCCCACACACACACCTGCACACACATATCACACACACACACACACACACACACACACACACATCTGTGCACACAAACACAAACTCACACACACACATACACACAAACAGTTCCCCATATACACAGACATTCACTGTAGATCAGCATTCCCTACCTAAATGCACTCAAAGACACATTCACCAATTCACTTTCTCAAGCACACACACACACACACACACACACACACACACACACACACACACACACACACACACATTTACACACAGTCACCAAAGACCACTCATACCTCTGTAGACACCCACACAACATTCATATACCCCAACTCAATCTCACCTCAGGCACTTTTACTCAGTCTCTGCCTTTGACTGAAATGAGGAGTCAGTTTTCTTTAGTCATTTTCATTAACATGTCCGGCCTTGTAATTTACACAGCCAAGTGATTCTTTGAAGTGCTCAGCTGCATAAATGCCTTACTGCAGGCATTTCCAGGGGAGAGCACATGGCTAATTAACATCTAGTATGGCAATGGAGATAGACTACAATGATGATCCTATAAACTGCATAGGATCAGTGCAGGGAGGCCTATCTCTGAATCAGAAAGGGCCACTGCTAGTGGTAGCAGCCCATGCTAGGGCCTACTGCTGGCAGCAGCCCTTTCTGAATTCCAACCAGTGCTTAAAATGCATTTGAGGTCTGTTAGCTTTTATTGAAGATAAGTATGCAAGTTTAAAAATATGTTAGAAACTGGATTAATTTGTTAAATGGATACGTGCACTACTATTTGCACCTTTTCTGGCATGACCTGAGCAAAGTAGCAGTTGCACTTTTATTTTCACAAATTAATTCTGATTTAGCATTTCAAAATATTTCTGCTTTTCCAGTTTTAATCCAGACTTTAGTATGCAACATACACTAGGCTGAATAGGTTGATTTAAAGTATTCTAATTAATAATAATGTAATTTCATTGGTCTTGTCTTGCGTTAACTTTCAAGAAAATCCTGTTACAAGAAATACCACAATGGCCTGCATTCAAAGTCTGGTTTTGTAGTATAGTGCATGTTTGTGCTGAAAGTGAAAACTATCAGCTAGGTAAGGATACATAGAAGTAGGTAGCACTACAAGGCAAACAGCATAGAAAGTGGGGTAGTTTAATGAGTGGATAATGACATGGAAATAAAAAATCACAGTCTGAAGAGCAGAGGGAGTGACTGGCATGATGATAAGACTGGACATCCTGTGTATCCAACAGACAAGATGGAAGGGCAGCGAAGCCACTTGGCTTGGGATCCAGAGTCTACTACTCAGGAGGTGAGCAGGCTGTGGGAACTGTGGTGAGAGAGAGGCTTCAGAAGGCAGTGAGGGATATCATCTGAATCAGTGACAGACTCATGGACTCCAGTGTAATGATAGGACAGTATTCATAATCTCAGCCTATGCTGCACAGCAGGGTTGTGACAGTGAGGAAAAGAGTGCATTCAGGCAGCATTTGCAAGACCTACTAGATAAAGCAGGACAACAGGAATTGGTGTTAATAATGGGTGACTTAAATGCATGTATCTTGTCAGTCAGAACAGGATTTGAGGACTGCCTGGGTCCACATGGGTGGGGCAAAAGGAATAAAGAAGGAGAGGCCATTCCAACACGTGGTTCAGAAAGAGATACAGTCACAGTGGCCAACATGCAACTCAGGTAGACCTCCTCTTAGTAATCAATGAAGAATCAATGATTGCAAAGTCATCCCCATTGAAACAGACAGCCCATAGCATAAACCACTGGTTGCCACAATCAGCTTCAAGCAGTGGTCAGAAGAGGCTCTAAGGTCAACAGAGACCAGGCTAAAAACCTGAAAGTTGACTGGAGAGAAAGCACAACAGTTATCCCCAAGAAAAGGAGAAAATAGGTGGAGTTGAAGAAGAATGACAGCGCCTCAAAACAGTATGTGTGAGGACTGCAGAACAGATATGTGGCCGAGCCAGATATGGAAATAAGGAAAAGCTGGTGGTGGAATGCAGAAGTCCAGGAAGTCATCAAAAGAAAGAAAGAGTACAGGAAATGGTGAGAGATAGAAAAGACCGACCAGGCTAGGAAGGAACATTGGTTGGCTAACAAAGAAGTTAAGGAACGAGTTGTAATAGCAAAGAATAGGGCATTGAAAGGACTCTACCATCTTCTGGAAAGTGACTCAGTAAGTGGCACAAAGAAACTATATCAGGTTGCAAGGCAAAGACAGAAAGATAAAGAAGATAGACACCCTTCATAAGGGATGCCAGCAACAACCTATTCATCAATCCACAGGACATCAAAGGCAGATGGAAGGAGTATTTCCAGCAGCTTCTGAATGAAGAAAACCCCACAGAAGCTGTATTGCTCCAGAAACTGCCCACAATGATAGAAGACAAGAAGCCCGCCATAGAAGAAGTCAGGATAGCACTAAGGAAAGTGAAGTCAGGGAAAGCAGCAGGCTCAGATGAGGTCACAGCAGATACGATAAAGATGCTGGGCGAGATAGGGAAGAAATGTCTCCTGAGGGTACTCATAGCAGTGTGGAGAGAATGACATATTCCAGATGACTGGAGAATAAGCATTCTAGTGTCAGTGTACAAGAACAAAGAGGGCATCCAAAACTGTGGGCTGTACAGAGGCATCAAACTCCTATCAAATTGCATGAAAGTTCTGGAGAGGGTGATTGATAAAAGGATATGCAGAGTAGTAGAAAGTAAGATGGAAAATGAGCAATTTGGATTCAGATCAGGTAGGTACTAGGTAGAATGAGGTAAAGAGATGGGACTGGGGGGAGTGTCCCAGATCAGATCTACAGTGGGGGTGAGCAACTGCAAAAGCCTCCAAATTTAAACAACAACACAGGAATAGGGAAGGGAGGATGGGTATGGGAAAACCAACACCTTTAGCAGAGATCTGAAAAACTATACAGTGAAGCAAAAATAACAGTGCAGAACTCTGAAGTCAGCCAACAATGATATAAAATTAGTCAAACAACAATTACCAGTGCACAACTCTGAAGTGCCAGAAAAATATACTCAGCTCTGTAATCTCCAGATAGTTTGAAGAGCACTCTGTCAGGACACAGGAAGGCTCCAGCAATGATATGCAGACTTTTTTACTAAGAGGGTCTAATTTTATGCAAGTAATCCTTGAGATGGTCAGATAACACACAGGATGTAAAACCAGTTATACCAATTTAAGACACAGAGAAATAGGGGGAGGGGGAAAACACCTTCAGCAGAGATCTGAAAAACTATACAGTGAAGCAAAATAACAGTGCACAACTCTGAAGTCAGCCAGCAATGATATAAAATTAGTCAAACAACAATTACCAGTACACAACTCTGAAGTTCCAGAAAATATACTCAGCTTTGTATATCTCCAGATAGTTTGAAGAGCACTCTGTCAGGACACAGGAAGGCTCCAGCAATGATATGCAGACTTTTTTACTAAGAGGGTCTAATTTTATGCAAGTAATCCATGAGATGGTGAGATAACACACAGGATGTAAAACCAGTTCATAGGTTCATAGGTAGGTATTGGCTCTGGGGCTTATACAAGTCCAGCCAAAAAGGTACACTGGCTTTTGCAACCCAAGAAAATTATTTTCCTGTGCCACTGTCGAGCAGAGCCACAGAGGTGGTCCCTGGGGTGAATTTCCTATTTCCCATCCAATCACCAAGATTTTTCTTGATGAGTGCTAATGGGGAGTTTTGTTTGATATAGATAGGTAGTTTATTCCAGAGTATGGGAAGTCTCTGGGACAGGAATCTATCCCTCCGGCATGTTCTGTTTATTGTGGTGACAAGGTTTAGGTCCCTAGAGTGTGTAGCTCGGAGGGATTGGGATTTCTTTAAGTGGAGCATGTCCAACAGCTCTGGGTTTGACATAGCTTTATATGTTAGGCAGAGATCGCCTCTGAGTAGGTGATATACGACGGAGTAAAGCTGGAGTTTTTTGAGACGGTCTGCGTAGGGCATCTGTTTGAGGCCGGTAATCCTCTTTGTGAGGTATTTTTGCGACCTTTCCAGTTGTTGTAGATGTCTTGTGAGGTACATACCAAAAGGAGCGTTGTACTCTATAATGGGTCTAATGAGTGATGAGTAGAGGGGAACAATGACCTCTTTTTTTCTGGATGAGAAACCTTTTGTGATGAGGTGTGCCACGTAGAAGGATTTCCTGACTCCTAACTACAGAGAAATAGGAGGAGGGAGAAAAACACCTTCATCAGAGATCTGAAAAACTATACAGTGAAGTGTTTTACAAAGACCTGGTTCTACAGTGTACTGCATTGTGTAGGCTGCCAACTTGGATCTGTACTCCAGCGCTGTGCTGTTTCGTATGACGAAGGACAAACTTCATTATTAATGATGGATGATTGTTTTACAGGGGGGATTTATCTATAACCTTCTTTGATTTTCTTCTGGAGCCAGAAGAATTTTAAATTTGGATAGTTGCAAAGCCTGAGTCATTTTTTTTTTTTGGCTAAAACACAGACTGCACTGCAAAATTCACCGGAAAAGAAAAATATACAAAGAGGAAAAATCTACTTATCTGTAAGCTCTTTTTCCATCCATATCTAGCCTACAGTTTACTTTGTGAGGATTCCTGTGTGTGCATTCTAGTAGGATTGATCTGGAATGTTTGTTAACATTCTTTTTGCAAGAAGAATCATTCTGGAATGACTGTCTTGCCAGGGGAAGATTCTACTTGAAGTGTCACTGGCTGGCTTGCTCCAATTTGATCTGGAGCTGCCCTGATCTTTAAATATCGATGGCTGCACAGCTTGGTTTTCTTTTTGGTCAAGTTGTAGACCTCATTCACTACAATGCATACTCTAAAAAGTGAGAGAGGAGGAGAGAATAAGTAGAGAACATTTTAGCAAGACCCTTTTCCACCTGGAAAAACACTACACTGTAATTTGTGAGTTTTCCTGTGAGAGTTGCCTCTTGTATCTGACTGGAGTGTTTCCTGACATGTTTTTTCTAAGAGGAAACACGGACGTCTTCATTTTGGATGACTGTTCAAGATGAGTGGATTCCAAATGAAGTTTCATTGATTGGCTGGCTCCTATTTCACCTGAGGTTACTTAGATTTTTCAGTTATCACAGCAGTGTGTAGGCCAGTTTGACAAATACCCAGTAACGACTATGTTTCATTGTACAGATACTCTTCTATCCCCTATCTGATTAGCTGTCAATAAATATTATCTCCCTGATACCAGGAAAATCTCTCTGTTGCCTTGTGAGACCTTTGCCTACATGGCAAGTATAGGATTTTCCCCTATAAGAAATCTCTTATTCATGTCTGTATGGGCAGGGTTGGATTATAATTGTAGGAAGCTGCTCTTAACTGTGTTTCTCTGTCTGTATAACATAACATAAATATATACATATCATATTATTGTAGATCACCTTTTACCCGCTGCTGAATCATACTCCATCTGTAGCTGTGTTGTATCCTGTACTGACTTGCAGAATGAAACTGTTACCCAGCTTTTATTCTACTATCCATATTGATAAGGTCAGGTAAATTTTATTCTCCCTTTGGGGGTTGGGGATGGGGGGTTGGTATAATAGTTAAGGTATTTACTTCATAAATACAAGGTAGAGTTTGATTCTCACCTTTGAAAGGGAAATTGGCTAGGCATAAAATGGCCCTCAAGGACAGCTAACCTATGAACCTATACCGCCTCACTGCCAGTCAGAAAGTAAGCTTCTCTTGTGTTTATACCCTATTATTCCTGATGGTATTTTTACAAATTTTCCCTTTTAGAATTGTTTTTTGTCTTATTTTGTTACTTTTAGACAGTGCTACTCTAAGGCTGCATCTGTTGTTCTTTTCTGTATAAATGAACTTCAGAACTGATATCGTGCATACTACCCACCTGGGTTTTTATCTCTGCTTTGGCCATTTTTTTATGTAATGTACATCAATGCCAGCTGCTCTGTCATTTAGTTTTCAACTTATCTTGCTCAGGACCACACCAAAAGCCAGTGTCAACACAGTACAAAATGGGACTTCAGACATTACCACAGCTGCATCGTGTCCAGCAAATAAGCGTACACGAACATCAGTGTTCAATACTTGCAAAAATTAGTACTTTCTTCTTTTTTTCAATCCTGTTTTGCCTTTCAGTGTCCCTCACTCTTACTCTCTATACCACCATGGCAATTATGTGTTGCACATCTATTTCTTCACTTGTTTGCTCAAGAAATCTGGACAAAGTCAAAATAATGGAGGGAGAAAGGCTCAAGATCAGGAACAATTATTAAATATTACTCTGATTTGTTTAAAGTGACTGCAGTGGTGGTGCTGCAGTAGCGTTGTTGCCTCACAGTATGATGTTGTCCTGTTTGATTCTCAGCTAAAGCGTCTTCTGTGTGGAGACATGCGTGAATGGGCATACCTTCGTTGAAGGTTGTGCATCAGAGCTGGCAACTCGGTACGTAAAAATCTACTGCCAATCATTAGCGGACCAGAGTTCTGCTGTGGCGACTCCTAACCAGGAAAAGCTGAAAGATACGACAACTCTGATTTGTTTAAAGAGTTAATGGAACAAAGGCTTTTGAATCAACATGCATTTTCTGAACAATAAAAAGTATGAAACTCTGTCTGTGATTATTTTCTAATTGTAATCCTCAGTAATTTACCAGAAAATCAAAAATTTTATTAGTCATGGCAAAAATATAAGAAAAATCAGGGGCATTCTGTAAATTTCTGCGAAATTCTGCACTGTTGATAGGTATGATTACATAGTCCACAAAAATGAATCAATACTAAATAATGACAGCCATCTCAGTTTTAGATTCATATCCTTGAGAAAATGCATGCATGATGTGGCTTAGTGTATTTACACAGTCAAAAACAGTCTATTAACACTCATAGCTTCATACCTCCTCTGCACCACCTTATTCAAGTGTGCTAATCCTAACCCTGCCCCTGTCGCTATCCCTAACTCTATACATTATGCTACTAAAAACCCTTTTCCTAACAGTATCAGTACTCAAGAGAAAAAGACGCAGAACACACACACACACACACACACACACACACACACACACACACACCACCAAACATGCAAAACAGTGAATTCATCCCCTTATCTATCCCTAATCCATGAACACACAGACACACACACACACACACACACACACACACACACACACACACACACAACACCAAACATGCAAAACGGTGAATTCATCCCCTTACCTATTCCTAATCCATGAACACTCAGACAGACAGACAGACACACACACACACACACACACACACACACACACACACACATGCATGCACGCACATGCACATGTACACGCACATGCACACACACACACCAACCACTATAATCATTTTAGTTAAACATTAATTTTCTTGAAAATTCCTACCTACAAGCACTATAACAATGAGTACACCATCATTTGAGCATTCAGTCAAATGTGCTTTCGATATTTTGTGCTTTCAGTGTTTTCACCAGGCCCTAAAAAATATTTCAGTCAAATGTACTTTATATGCTATTTTTCTTTTTTTTTTGGCATATAGAGGTTGGATGAGGCAGATGTGCAATCAACAAACCCTTTATCCTTCCCAAGAAATGAAATGTTTTAACTATAAAGTCAGGAATTCTGTATGATGGTGATTTTATTTCCTGCTGGAAAAATATACAAGCCTACTAGCAGTTAGAGCAAAGAGTTCAGTCTAGTACAATAATAACAATCCCTTTATGAACTGTTGACGAGGTCAATAAAAAGTAATAAATAGCAAGAGTGTTGCTGTGCGACCTGTAAAACCAATAACCGAAGTACGTCCACATAGTAAAAGGCTAGAAATGGCACAATTCTCCATTTCTGAGGCTAGAAAAGGCACAATTTTCAATTATCACAATTGAGAATTGTGCCTTTTCTAGCCTCAAAATATGCTTCGGTTATGAGGTCAATAAAAAGGCCAAAATGAGCATGCTTACACCAACTGAGGTTCAACTTTATTGGCTTGAATGAACCCGTAAAACCTTAAAAAGTAAAAAAAGTCATGGGTAATTGCATATATCCTATGGACCTCCATTAGAGGAAATTTAAGGTATTACAGTACACAGGAATTACACAGTGAAAATTCTAGCTTGGCTAGGTCTTCCTTGCAGTTTTTACTGGATGGTTTGCCTGTGTGAACTTTTTAAGCTAAAGTAAATAATTCAAATGCTTTTGGCAGGTCAGGATAAGCAGTATATGTTATTAGGCATTATTGAAATGCCTAATAAAATGAATAGCCTTTCATGTCTCTCCATCATGAGCTGCATCCACTGCCCCCCACATACACACATGCTGCCAATGATGTTAATTAAACACAGGTTGTTGCCGATGTACCAGATGCCTTGTCATTGTCCTGAGGGACTCAGTAAGCTGTGTTTTTAAAACCTGCAACAGGTGTGCAATTACTGCTTTACAACGGTCAAATAAGATTCTTCATATAGGCTTGTACTCTCGTTTTAATTTCTGCAAGTCTTTTGGGTTTCTAATACGATGATGAGAGCCCCATTCCTAAGTCAAAGTATGATTAAAGTTCATGAAATCAGTATTGTTTCAATCTTTGATGTTAGCTAAAAGTGCTCTTTGTAGCAACCACAATGCCTAGAATTGACTCCTGCAATTCTTATGGAGTTATGTGAATTGGAAGCATATGACTGTAAATTCTTTTTTTATGAAACCCATTGCTCCTACTACTCCTGGAACTGTCTGGGTATTCTTCTTCCACATTGCCCTTCTTTCTGCCTACAAATCCTGGTATTTTATGACTTCGTTTCTCTCTGTACGTAACACTATAATCATTGTGTATAGTGATTTCAATAATTAATGCTACTTTTGTCTTCTTTTCATGGACCACTATATCTAGTTTTCTAGCATCTATTTTTGAACTATTGGTAATGGGTGAACCCATGTGATATAAACTTCATCATTCTGTATAATGATTTGTGGATCATCTTTCCAATGTTTCTCGTCTACTTGAATATTCTAAAGCTTGCACAATCCCCATTACAACGGTCTTGCCATATTATTATGTCTTTCAGTATGCAAGCCATCTGCCATTAGTGTATTATCTCCAGCAGACAAGATGTGTGACTGTTTCCATTTCTGTTTTACAGAACATGCATTTTTGTCTGTTTCTTCCACATGTTCACTGGGCTTTGTAAACCAATGTGTACTTAGTCCACTTTCCTGGGCACCATTATTAAAGTCCATTTTCCGCCTTTTGGGCCAGTCAATCACCCTAAAACTGTATGTTAGAAAAGGAAGAGCAAATTCATTTATAGCTTGGACTTTGTTCTTAAATGTTAGGGCTGTTTTTAGCATTAATTTTACTCTTGTAAAAATATTCCTGGCTGAGTTTTGTTCTGATTTATTCATGTTTTGTTGTTGATCCTTCATCAATTCCCAAATATTTATGCCTCCATCCTGTTTAAGTTCCTATACATGACATTCCTGTCTCAGACTGATATTTTCCTGGTGCTGCAGTTTTCCTTTTTTAAATGTTGCTTTTGCACATTTATCAAGACCAAATGACATTCGTATATAATCTACGTGCCTTAGTGTGTTTTTGGTGTTTGGTACAGAATTGTGGCTGCTTTTGCTCTTTTCTTACTGAATGCTTCAGAGTATCTTCATGTGGCAAGTGATCAGATGTTTCCCATTCCACCTGTTTCTCTTTAATTTGGGACTCTGTTCCGGCATGCTGTGACATTACCAGAGATGGATTTTCTACACTAAATCCTTCACTTCACAGGTAATCCATAACTTCAGTTTGCATTTCTTTAACTTCTCCATTAATATTCCTTTCTTATAGTTTCCCCTTTGTTTTCTTATTGTTTGTATTGTGAAAATGTTCACATTCAGATGCGTTTGCCTGTATTTCTCTTCAAATATTTCTGGAGCTGCTTTTTTGTGTTGATTAATTTGGCTTTCTCTTTGCATAAATATTGCACCATATCAAATTTCTTTCTTTCCCATGTCCATTTTTCTTTTTTTATACCTTTCAAAATCTCTGTATTTCATTCTTTATATTTTCACACTTCCTCAGTTGCTCCGTATTCCATTCAGCCCAACATTTCTTGATCTATATAATGTTTTTCATGGATCTGTTGTATTAATGAGCATAGTTTTGCATTTGAAGCTTGACAGTTTATCTTGTTCAAGTATTTTTCTTTTCTCTAATTTCACTTTTAATCTTTTTGAATATTTTCTGTCTGGAAATTCTGAGCTTCTTGTATAATAGTAGCAATGCATATTTTCTTTCTTGTCCTTAATAGTCTACTCTGTCACCTTTTTTGGCCATTTTGTGTTTTTGTGGACTATTACCTCCTTCTACAACATGGGGAGCCCCTGAGCCTGGCCTAACCCTATTGTAGGAATGTTTCCATATTTTAGGATTCTACACTGTAATTTTTTTCCACTCCTGGCATCAGTGCACCTACCAGTATCGGGCACTTTTTTATGCTGGGACTTATGTACCCACCTCTCACCTACTTCTGTCCATGATATATGCTATATAAAATATTGTCTATATATCAGTGTCATCTTGGTGAAATTTTGTAAAAACAGGGTCCACCTTGTGAAGGTACTCACCAAGACTTGAGGGTGACTTCAATTCCAGCAATACTACTCTCCTTTCCTTGCTGATTTTATCATCTTTCCATTCGGACCCAGAAGGACTTGTTCTCCTGTATAGGTATTGCAGTATTGGTTCATTATTGAAACACAGATCATCTCATGCAGACCTAGACTTGTCAGTTTAATATTCTGCTGGGAGATCCACAACAGTAGTTTATTCCAGCTGTTTAGACTACCAACTCATGCAGAGAGATTATGGCATTGCTCTTTAAGTAAACCTGGGACAGGATACATATCTAGCCAGTGACACAAAGAAAACAAGATCCAGGAGAGTATATACAGTGGCAATCATAGATTGTAGTTGAACTGCAAGGTGTTTATTAGTTACTGATTAAATTAGCCATGTATCAACAATTAAGTAAACCACAGATGCCTTCACAACTTGTTACTGTATGTAGGTAACATTCTAGTCCAAACACCCCCCCACACACACACACACACACACACACACAAAAAAAACAATGATAAATTAGGAGCAACAAAAGCAGTGTGCTGTGATGCAAAAGATGACTGCAAATGAGAATGGTATGCACTACAGAAGCCAAGCATATCATTCTGCAGCTATGCAGAGATGTTCCGCTATCTCACTGCATGTTTATATCCCGCTCCCATCACAGAAGGCTGCTATCTTTATAGATTACTGCAGACTAAAGCAGTAGAAGTAGGTTTTTATTATTCACCACATCATAAGAACACATATTAATGATTAGACTACACCACTTTCAACAGCCACAGACAGCATTTACAACATCAGACATGTGCAGAACACAACAGCATAGAAGCTATTCCCAGAGCTAGTGGCAACTGCCTACAATAGTCTAACAAAAACAAACAAGCAAATCCCTGCTCTTGTGAAATTTTACCAACACCAAAGTCAGTGTCAAGTCATTACAGCAGTATAGTGTACATGTTCATTACAAATAAAACTTAGCCTCTTAGACCATGATTGTTACTGAACTCCCTGTAATCAGTTTCACTAACAGTGTAGTCACAGGCATGGTTTATGCCTATTAAGTTCAAGGATGCAGATGCCTAGAAAAGCCTTAGTCACTGTGAATAGTTAATGTTACTCAGGTCACCAGGAGATGTTTCTCCAAATGTGCAGCCACAGGAAAAGGTTGGGCAACATAAAAATATGCTCAAGTCACTCTGTTTGTTAAAACATATAACAAAGAGAATCACAGCATGTTTGACCCATGGAGAAGAAGCTATAGCAATTTGTATGTTAAAAATTGAAAGACTGTCTCTCCCTTTATATCTGTATCTATCTATATCTGTCTATCTATCCCCGGGATTCAGTAAGCTTCTGTGCAGGAATAGCTTATTCCTGCACAGAAATGACCATTTAAGAGCAGCACGGCAGTGCGCCATGCATAGTTATGAAGGCACACAGCCTCTGCTCCTAAATGGACACAGAGCACGGACAAGTGCAGGGGGTGTGTCTGAGAGCAGAGCTACCACAGTATACACATCCCTGCACTCAAGAATTGCCGTTCAGCAATTACAATGAGTGAACACGCTCATAGGGGGTTGCCACCTCTTCAAATGCCCAAAGTGGGACTGTTAGTGTACAAACATGACATGTTGTAGGGCAAAACACACACACAGCCATTACAAAGGTCAAAGCCCCACTTTCCAGGAAAACCCTACGCTCATAGCAACTGAAACACTCCAGGATTTCTGTCAAATGTACAGATGCATGCAGAAATCCACAGCAATAAGTGAAACCTGTCCCTTCCTAGAGAAAATAACACTAGAAATGTTTTTTTTTAACCAAACTGATTAAATTTAACCGTAGCTGTGTGGGTTTGCCCATTGCTTAGCTATGCATACTCTAGCTTAAATGGCACAAGAAGGTAAATAGCAAAATACATTCAATAGAAGCAGTACCACAATAATGTAGTGGTTAGAGTGCTCATTTTGCGAGCAATCATTCCCAGTTTGATCCTCACTGTAGTAAATTCCATTTTCCATGTGAAAGCAATTTATGAAAATTTTTTTGCTGTATAAATTACTAAATGACATATATTTGTGAACTGTAGTATTGCATTAAGTGCAGATGTGAGGTGTCATTGTAATAATGTGGTAAAATCCACAGATAAACACAGGTTCCCCATACAGTATACGTACACATGAATCAGGGATACTAAACAACGTTATAATGTGTAATGAATGATAAATCAATGCCATACAGCAAATAGTGTAAAAAATATATAAAGTGTCCAAATCTACCACTTTCCCAAGACCCATCTTTCTTTTCTTTCTAAATTAGTGTGGGGGTAAGCAGGAGTAAGCACTTTTAAGCAGTAGTAAGTGGGTTTAAGCCTGTTTGCACTGGGTTAAGCAATGTCTACCCAGGATAAGAAATTTAGAGGCTAACTGTAAGAAAATTTTACCAGAAGTTAACATTGCTTACAGTTGTGCAAATCCACTTAGAACTGCTTAAAAGTGCCTTAATCCCTCTGTATCCAATAGACCCTGTTCTGCCCAGCAACAAAATAAACATGCCCTTGCAGGTCTTGAACCCAGGACCCAGTTCCCTATAGTAACAACAGTTAACCAGTAAGCCATCATAACAATACATAAAACTGAGGTATACCCAAACAGATCCTCACTATAGCAAAGTCACAATGTACATGTGAAAGGAATCTATAAACATTTTTTTTGTTGTATAACCTACTAAATAACATATATATGTGAAGTAGAGTACTGCATTAAGTCCAGATGTGAGGTGTCATTGTAATAAAGTGGTGAAATCTCCCGATAAACACAAGTACCCCATACATTGTATGTACACATGAATCACGGATACTAAACAAATATATAACATGTAATGAATGATAAATCAATGCCAAACAGCAAGTGTGCAAATTTAAAAATAAACAACACTGAGTATTGCATACCTCTGCTTACCAGCCCAGATACATAGATTTACCCATTGATATGCCCCTTTAAGCAATGCCAACCTTAGGTAAGCAGGTTTGCCCATAGCTTAGCATTTTTAAAACTGCCCAATCATGGCAAAGTGCAGGAAACCAGCATGGCAAAGTGCAGGAAATCAGCCCTATTTAAGCCCCACAGGCGGGAATGCATGCCATAACTGGTTGCAGCTTCCTCATGTAGGCACAATGGCTGGTGTCAGGGAAGGATCACACTTCCTAGTGCAGTGCTGGGGCATCCAGGAGTCTAAGGTCATGGCAGGACTCCTGGTAAAAGACTATGAAGAGAGACTGCTGCAGGGCCAGTACCAGGGTTCCCAATATAAAGAGGAAGCCTGGGACCATCTCACCCATGACCTCACCAGTGCCACTGGCATCCCTCGAACTGGTGAGCAGGTCAGACATCACTATGCCAACCTGAAACAAAGGAAGAGGGAGCTCTTGGATCCAAGAAGCTAGGCAGGATGATGTCCCAGCAGTGTGCAAGTACTCATTCTACTAACTGTTTAATAATTGCCTAGCTCATGTATATTATGGATAGGTATGGCTAAATATTCCTCTTATGTCTCTGACAGCAGCAATGGAGCGGGCTGTGACTCAAGAAGCCCATGAGTGTAGGCTGCAAAATGTCCGACGTGAGGTAGGTTAGTAATAATCTTGCATGTACTGTCATAAGAAATAATAAAAAGTAGTAGAAAGTTAATTGCCAGTATAAAACCTGTATTGTGTATGGGATGTACTGAATAAACCAGACAATATTGCAGGAAGAGTGTCATATAGGTTGTATGTAAATAAAAGGGTAACACCCTGGCAATAAAGGTCTAACTCCTGAACTGTTTGTGTTTACTCTGGTATCATATGATAATGTAGTGTTGCATTCTCTTAATAGTACTGTTGTATTAAGCACTGTTACCCACAATGTGCTACATAAATAAAATGTGTAGGAATGTCTGTATATGACTGTTGTAATCACAAGGTCATATTATACAACTGAGGGAGACTTAGAAAACAGTGAAAAGATACACAATAAAATCAAAATAGCACACTCAACTGTGATGTAAACTCTTGTATTTTTAGCACACACAGCCATGGTTCAAATCTTGGCAGTGGTAATAAGCTGTATGCATAACCATACCCCTCAACTGTACAGATTTTGTCAGAAAGTTCAGATAACTGGCTTAATTTTCCTGCCTGTCACAATGTCCCCCTGACAAATCAGTGGGATGATCCCAGAAGTTTAGGCAGCAAATAATGACATACAACTGATTGTCAGACATCATAACCATCAGAAATGTATCTATAAGAACAAACCTGTCACTCTAGCAACTCGCCAAAATGTTATGAGAGTAATATGCAAATGATGTCCCATCTCTATCCCCATGTTGTGAAGCTATGACCAGAATGTGTTCAGTAACAGTGAGATGTATGTGCATAATAATAATGTGGAATCTGGTAATATGTGTGGCAACATTCAGATAGTGCTAACAAACATTCCCTCTACAAGTCTGTCAGATATGAAAACTGTGCCTGGAAATAAAAGATTGAAATCCTGGACTGGTACCGTTTAGTCTGGTACTGTGTGGCATTGTTAGTGAAGCAGTTTCTCTGAATAATAATGTATTACTCATCACTGTCACCTACACTGTGCTACATAATAACACTTTCTAGGAATCCCTGTATAAGACTGTTGTAATTATAAGGTCAGATTGTAAAACCATGGGAGACTTATAGACAGAAAACAGTGAAAGACACACAGCAATATCTAAATAGCACACTCAACTGTCATGTACACTATTTTATTTTTAGCAGACAAAGCCATGGTTCAAATACTGGGAGTGGTAGTAAGCTGTATGCATAATCATACCCCTCAAATGTACAGATTTGTTTGGAATATCCAGATAAGTGGCCCATATCCGCTGCCTGTTACCCTGTCCCCCTGGCAAATCAGTGTGATGATCTCTGAAATGTAGGCAGCTTCTAATGACATATAACTGATTGTCAGACCTGTAAATATTCAGTAAATGTACATGAAAACAAACCTGTCATTGTAGCAACTCACCAAAGATTTATGAAGGCAATTGTCAAAATATGTCCCAGATCCACCTGCATGTTGTCAAGCCTTATCCAGAGTGTGTGCAATAAGAGATTGAGAGGTATGTGCATAACATCAATCTGGAATCTGGGAATATGTGTAGAAATAGGTAGTGTTAACAAACAATATATCCACAGGTATACCAGGTAAGAGGTGTATACTGTAGGTGAAATACAGTTCAGGTATATAGTTGTCTACAAACATACCACTGTCCAAACTAAGGCCATAGGGTAGTGTAATAATACCTGTAAGGCACAGATTACAGCAGTGACTAATAAAGTAGTGAGAACTACAGGGATGTACAAGTTGTTAATTGACATCTCTCTCTCCCTCCCCACCATATCTGCAATTATAATCTAAATGCATAACTCAATGGAAATGTGTACAATTAAATCTACTGTTGGGACATATGTGCTATTGTTTGATAAATATTGAAATATGTTTCTATGCATGTGCCATGTTGAAATACTCCCAAATTGGTGGCATGCTGCCATGATGGGAGGGTGGGAGGATGGCATAGTGGTTAAAGTGCTCACCTTATAGGCGCAAGGTGCAGGGTTTAATTCTCACATGGGGTAACTGGCTAGGCTTAAAATGGCCTCCAAGGGCAGTTAGCCTAGTACTAACCTATGAACCTATGAACCTATGAATGTAACCTGCATGCTGTTATAATGGCCACTGTGGTTCCATATATGCATGTGTTCTGTTTGCTATGCAACTGTTCCATATCTGGTGTTTTGGGTTAATGGGAATATCTATGTATGCTATTATATGTAATCCTGGAATGTGTTGACTATTACTAACCCACATATGTTTTAAAATTGCAACACTATAGCATGTTTGGGAAGGCTGGTCCCAGCAGACCCACCTCTCCCACCTCATCTGCCTGTGGCACCGGACACCAACATGTCTGGGGCCCACCCCGGAACCTCCTCGTCTACTGGTCCTGCACCACTTTTTGGTGGAACCGCCTTGGGGGTGGGGTTCACTCCCCAAAAGTGGGCTTGGACAGGAAACTGTCACCCATCGTCAGGTCTGGGGTCTGCTGCTAGCGAGCTCTGCAGAGAGTTTGGAGATTATCTACGCCAGCTTGAGGGCCACGTGGCACATTTAGAGGGTCAGCCTGCCCCTCCTACCCAGCCCCAAGCACAGCCACCATCGCGGCCATGAAGCCACAGTGGTGACTGCCAATGGGTGGGGACCTCAGTCCCATTGTTTCCATTTGGGGGCTCATGGGCTTCCGACTTCCAAACCCCCCTCCCCATCCAAGGTGTTCCCCCCATGTGTCATATACCACCCCTGTATGCTGTCTTGTCTGTCTTGTCTGTCATCCTGTTCAACTTACCTCCCCAAATATATCTACTATCCTTCCTCAACATCCCACTCTCACCTTAAAAAAAAGAAAAAAAGGGCAATCTGTTACCCCCCAAAAAACTCGAACCATGCATAGCTGTCCATTTCACAGACATGTCCACTGGACCCATGTAATCTGGTCTAATTGGCTTCACAACATATTATTGTTGTGCTGACCACTCTCTCATGGGGTTGAGTGTCCAAATCTACCTCAAAATTCAGTGTATATGCACAGCTGTTGCTGTAGAAGAAATTTGCAGCTATGGACCTTCCCTATACCCATCATGCAAAAACCTAGCTATTTTCCCTACTGTCTTTCCCTCTTTGTGCCCCTTCTTCACCACATTCCTATCACCCCTTTTTCTTTTCTTTTAAAGAAATTAGCATGAGGGTAAGTGGGAGTAAGCACTTTTAAGGAGTAGTAAGCATGTTTGAGCCTGTTTATGTGCAGGTAAGCAATGCCTACACAGGTTTGGCAATTTAGAGGCTAACTGGCTGTAACAATATTTAACCGGAAGTCATGCAAACACAAGCAAACCTGCTTACAAATGCTTAAAAGTGCCTTAATCACTCTGTATCTAACAGCCTGTATTATGCCTAGCAACAAAATAATCAGTCTTTATAAGTCTTGAACCAAGAACCATGCACAACATAATCAAAGTGATTTACTACTAAGCCATGTCAGATATAAATAAATCTGATGTTTTCTCAAACATATCATCCAGCACAGTCATTCAACAGTAGAGGAAATGTATTTATATATGTAGATGTATGTGTGTGTGTGTATATATATATATATATATATATATATATATATATATATATATATCTATATATATATATATATATATATATATATATATATGTCTACACACACACACACACACATATATATATATATATATATATATATATATATATATATATCTATGCCTGTCCCTGTGGGCAGCGGGCCATACATGTCAACTGTGCAGATCACCACTGAATGACAAGATGTAAGCCATCATACTGTGTGTTCTGTAGTGCAAGGCATGTATATTAGTGTGGCAAATAGCTAGTGGTGGAAATAATGCCGTTATGATAGACACATAAGTTTCAGAACCCACCAGTTGCAGGACAGTCATGTTAACGTGTAATGTAGCATGCACAAACGCCATAGGTGTGTAATAGGCTTACCTGCAATCTGACCCTATATATACCCTCCTAATGTTGGGCTGTGTCCACATGTGACACCTATCTGTGTTGTAGCAAGGCAGAACAGTGTAGCTGTGAAGGAAGCAGAGCTAGAGAGTGTGGACCTGATATTTGAATGCACCCCATATATATATCTATATATATATCTATATATATATATATATATATATATATATATATATATATATATATATATATATATATATTATTGTGTGTGTGTGTGTACATATATATATATATATATATATATATATATATATATATATAAATATATAACTCAAAATATATATCTACACACACACACACACACACACACACACACA
This sequence comes from Protopterus annectens, assembly GCF_019279795.1. NCBI lineage: Eukaryota > Metazoa > Chordata > Ceratodontiformes > Protopteridae > Protopterus > Protopterus annectens. The sequence goes on along the minus strand of NC_056743.1, from coordinate 1,615,921,921 downwards.
CACACACACACACAGACACAGACACAGACACACACACACATATATATATATATATATATATATATATATATATATATATATATATATATATGTATGTATATATAAATACATGTCCGCTACTGTTGAATGACAGTGCTGCATGATATGTGTGAGAAAACATATCAATACACACACACACGCAAATATATATATATATATATATATATATATATATATATATATATATATATATATATATATTTATATATATACAGCAGTAGGTGGGTGCAAAATAGACAGTTATGTCTGGTGTGAAATATATGTTGGGAAGACATTGCCCTTGTTTGTGAAGGTGGGATTGGTATTTTGGGGAAGGATAGTAGGTATATTTGGGGAGGTAGGTTGGGTTGAAAGAAAGACATGACAGCATACAGGGGCAGTATAGCATGCATGTGGTGGGTAAACACCTTGGATGGGGAGAGGTTTTTGGAATGTGGAAGCCCATGAGCCCCCATATGGAAACAATGGGACCAAGGTCCCCACCAATGGGAAGTCACAACAGCATCTTCACGGCCCTGAAGATGCCTGGGTTGGGGGCTGAGCAGGAGGATTATGCAGACCCTGTGATTGTGTACTCAGTGCCTCAAGTCTATAGTGTATTGCTGCAAGCTGACAATATCAAATCTGATATTGTCGGCATGAGAATATCAAAAGTGAAGAAAATCGACCAGGTAAATGGAAATCTCCGTAGGGGGAGATTTCCATTTACCTCAATGTAATGTGGTCTCAGAGTTGGTATATTTAAGTAGCGGTGGGTTTTTGGGGTGCAGCCCCCCCATGTGGGGGGGTGTAGGGGGCTTTCCCTCCTGCCTACGCCCTTTAGTTTTTTTTGTTCTTTTTTGTTTTTTTATACTCGTTCAATATTTTACTGCATTGACCAATTGTGCTCAAAATTAATTGCTTCAATGCAGTAACATTTTGATGAAGTAAATCCCCCAAGTCTCTGTGGAGCTCCCTATGCACCAGACCTTGGACCTGACTTCAGGTGACATGGTCCTGTCTGTGTGTGCCCCCAGGGGGGTGAACACCATCCCCTGAGGTGGTTCCACCTGAAGGTAGTGCAGGACCAGTAGATGATGATGTCCCAGGGTGGGTCCCAGATGTGATGTGGCCTGGTAACATGGTCAGATGAGGTGGGAGAGGTGGTTCTCCTGGCAACTGTCTTCCCAAACATGCTATTGTGTCACTGTTATAGAACATATGTGGGTAGTAATAGTCCACACATTCCAGGATTATGTCTAACAGCATGCATAGATATCCCCATTAACACAAAACAACAAATGTGCAGCAGTCACATAACAAATAGAACACATGCATATATGGAACCATAGTGGCCCTTACAATGGCATGCAGAGGATATTGTTCATAACAGGCCAACAATGATAGTGTTTCAACATGGAACATGACTATAAACACACTGCACAAATTGTTGTACAATACGATATATGTCCCAACAGTAGGTCTGCTGCAGACATACCGGATGAATTGTGTGATCAGATTGTTGTTGCAGACATGGTGGGGGGGGGCAGAGATGTGTAATAACAACCATTATATCCATGCAGTATGAGGTCCTCAGACCTGTTTTCCTCTTTATGTCTTTTGCCCAGGAGAATAACGTCATCATTACATACCTGGTGCAGCACTACCACACTCTGTTTGAGCATAGAGCCCATGATCTGCAGGAGAGGACTGCCCCATGGAACAATTTTGTCCACATGGTAAAAGATGTTAGCCTGCATAACTGCAGTTATGAGCAGGTCTGACATCGGTGCACTGATCTACACCGCCATGCCCGTCAGTGTGCTGCTGTGGTTAGGAGGGACCAGCTTGCCACAGGGGGGTCATGCCACCCAGCTCCCCTGACACATGCTGAGGAGCTCCTCGCCTGCCTTGGGGCACCTCCCCACCCACAAACACAAGACCCGGCGGAGAGCATTGTGGAAGTGGGTGCTACCCACACAATGGATGATGAGCATGCAGGTTAGGCCACAGCACACACCAGTAGACCACTGTCACGTATCCATCTGCATCTGTAGAGTTTAATCATGCATATATGAGATGAAATATATATAGCCTGTTGCTGCATTGTAGTAATAAACAGATGTGCATAATTTGTAGTATTGTGGGTTTGTACTGCTGATGCACTGTAATGCTGCTCCCACCCTATACAAATGCCAAAGGTGTGGCTACTAACACTACATCTCTCACACAACTATGTAGGTCCCTCTGGTATACCTCAGGGGCAGCAGCCTGTAGCTGATGAGTATGGTGTTTGTTCAAGTTTGCCAATACACCTGCCATGTTATGGCCATGGTATATTCCATGCACACATTTAACACACCTACCCATAATGCATGCTGTACATGTTTGCTTATTGTTGCTGTTAACTGCACTGCATCACAGGAGTCACCATGGTGGTGTATCTGAAGGGTATGCAAGAGTCCTGCAATATAACAAACAACCTGTCATTGCAAGATGTGTGCACAGAGATGAACGTAATGGTGGGACAAATGGCCTACAGTAGGGACATATCTGAAACATCACCCTTATACAGTGCTACAATAGTGTATATACAAAAAACTCACGAACCACTGAAAAAACCAAAAGGCGAGTGAAACACAATGAGAGAAGCTGATAATTCCACGAATTTATTCTTCCAATAAATGTTAGCGCTTTCGGCAAGTTAAATAACTCACCTTCATCAGACAAACAGTGGGATGACTTTACACTGCTGTTTAAATAATCACATACAATTCACATTGACCAATCATAAAAGCTAGCATTCCGTTCTAGTTAAAAAACCATGGGAACTATAAAATAGATGTAAAACATCACATCCGCTGTTGTTAAATGTTATGTTACTGTGTATTACTAAACCATAAAATACACGCTCCATATAAAATAAATGCAATACAATGAAGCCCCAATTATGAAGCCTAGATACATCAAAAATAATAATAAGTAAAAAACATCAGGTAAACATGTTTAAAACTAAATGTTATTAGGTCAATTCAAAACATGTTCCTTATTATTGTGTGTGATAAGGAAATCTCTTCCTATTAGGTAATATTACTGTTGTTAAACACTTTATTCAATGTTTTTAGATCTTAATAAACCACAAAGGTAAACGCCTTAACCTCGTATGCATGTGCTATTCAATCTATCTAATAGCACCTCACTAAATGAATAGAATTTCCAAATTATTTCCTATGTGAGGGCGCGTTATAATGCTAACGCGACCCATCACAAGTTGAATGCAAAGCTCCAATAACATTGCTATTTAAGAATAATCTATGTATTAACCTTACAAGAGATCAAATTTCTATTTTTATGGCCGTTACAAGTTAGAATAAGAATATTATAATGCCTATCCAAAAAAGGTTACATCCGCGAAATATGGTTTAATGTGACCTATCTATTGTAGGAAAGCCATTTGAGGACACACTTTATTGACTGTGCCTCGTTAATACCAGGAAACAGGTGAGCTCTTGTGCGGATTTGCCACAGTAGCTCATCTATTTCCAACCGTATTTGCCATGGACCTCCTCTAATGTCCACTTCCCTATGTTGTAAAACTAGGTAGTTAAATGTGTGCCCACTAAATTCCATACAATGCCTAGCCAAGGCATTAGTAAGGTCTTTCTTTGCTATAGCGTATTGGTGTTCATATATTCTGTGTTTAAACCTTCTCTCGGTCTTACCGATATAAAATGCCTTGCAGTGGTTGCAAAGGGCAGCATACGTTATAGATTTTGTCTCACAGTTAAAATGTCCATTGATCTTATACTCTTTACCATTGATATTAAAGCTTTTAGTAACTTTTATGTGTTTGCATTGATTGCAAAAACCACACTTGAACATACCTTGAGGTTTATTAAAACTAACGTGTGGCTTTATTTTCTCCAAAATAGTTTTCATGTTTTTGCCTCTTCTGTACGTAATTTTTGGACCTTCTCCCAAAAGGGTACAGAGACTTCTATCATTTTTAATGATGTCCCAATTTTTATAAACTATTTCCCTTATTTTAATAGAATCTAGGGAATAGGTATGCAAAAAACTGGTTATAAACTTACTATTACCTGTTTTTGTTGTAATAGCCAGATCCAAATCAGATGTTACCTGTTCGTTATTAGGAACAATGGTAACCATAACTTGTCCTGAAAGTAAAGGGAGAAAGTGACCCGCTTCACGTTTTTGTGTCACTTCCGCTACTATAGTTGTTATCAGGGATAATGGGTACCCTCTAGATTCAAACATGTTAGTAAGATTACTGCACTCAGTAATAAAATCTTGAGTGTCTGTTATCATGCGTGCAGCTCTTACAATCTGTCCTTTAATGACCGCCTTCTTTTGATGGTATGGGTGGTTACTTGTAAAATGCAAGAGAGAGTTGGAATAAGTTGGTTTTCTATATATACAACTTTTAAATCTTTTACTAACTCTGTCTTTGATAAGCAATATATCCAAATAGTTAATTTTAGTGTCACTTATATTGTATGTAAACTCTAAAAAAATCAGTTGTCCTGTTTATTCTGTCAATAAATGAAGGAATTGTGTCACTCGTACCATCCCAAATACAGAAAATGTCATCCTGGTACCGAGTGTACCAGGTGACATGGTTAAGAAATAGTTCATCCTTAAACAATATGGTGGACTCCCAGTACGCCATGACTGCATTTGCCAAAGTACCCCCGCAGGGTGAGCCCATGGCTACACCCGATGTTTGCAAATAAAATTGTTTTTCAAAAATGAAAAAGTTGTTAGCCAAAACTATTTCTAAGAGGGTCTCAATTAAGTTTATGGAGTCATCCCCCATATTTTTAGACAGCATATACTCTCTGACCCAAGCTATGCCAACTGTCTGTGGTATGACTGTATATAGGTCTTTGACGTCAATAGTCAAAAACAAAACATGCTCACTATATGTAAGTTTATTGATGTTCTCCAAAAAAGACCATGAATCTTTACAGATGTGCTTCTCATTTTGAATCAGAGGTTTTATAATACTGTCCACAAGTTTTGCACATGCTTGAGTAACTGATCCCCTCCCATCAACAATTGGTCTAAATGGGGGTGCATTCAACCGTTTGTGTAACTTAGGTGTTCCGAAAAATGAAGGGATTCTTGGGGCAGGCATTGAAAGATATTTATGTGTATCTGTATCAATTAATCCTTCCAAAAACAGGTCATTTAAGGTGTTGTTAATTTTCCTATATGCCCCATGTATCTCATTTATAGTGACTGATTTGTAGGCAGTTGAATCTAGATGTTCAAGCATATACTCAACATACTTACAATGGTCCATAAAAACAAGACCCCCACCTTTGTCCAGTTTCATGGCCCTGATATGACAATCTTGCAAGAGGTGCATGAAATCACGTTCTATCAAAGTGATGTTACTTGGGTGTTTTTGCTTATTATAAATAACCTGGTTCTTAATAGCCCATAAATCCATCTCAGAAATTTTCTCAAATGTGTTCAAAATGGGATGTAGGGGTGGGTTGTAAGAACTGGCTACTCTAAGTAATTTTACTGCAGATGAGTCATTACCCATCAAATAATTCAAATTAAGTTTACGTGTAAACACTTTTAGATCAATAATGGTTTTACCAATGTCCATGTGGCACCCAGGGACAAAGCTGAAGTCCTTCGCTAGAAAATCTACAATGTCTTGCTGAATGTCCAGAGTGGTATAATTATAAACAATAAAATCACCATTGGTGCTTCTATGCAACCTTGGTTTTATACCAAAGTCCAAGGTATCATTCATCTCCTGCGTCCACGTCGTTTGTTCCTCGTGTTGTTCTGTATTGGAGCCCGGGGACGATTGTTCCCCGAAGAGTGGTTGACTAGTGGAAAATCCTGATTATTGTTTTGATTGTTAACACCAGGACAGTCTGAAGATGTAGATGGCAATGCTTGTTGGTAAGGATTCTCAACTCTCCCCCCACCCGGAAAGTTGGTTTGATTTGCCGTATTGGTATTATTATTGTTTAGTCTAGGACTCCTTCTGGGCACCTGTCTTTGTTCAGATTGATTATTATTATTATTTGCAGGAAATGCTGAAGTAGAAAAAGAATTATGCTGATCGTTATCCCAGTTGGCATTGGGGTTAGTTTGTGCATTCCGTGGGAGTCTAGGATAAGCACATTTATTAGCATAATCCCTGATATCTCTAGCCAATTTCTTTTTCTTAGTATTGATTAGTTTTTCCATTGTAGCATCAATACTAGAAAAGATCCTGCAATACTCATATTTATATCGTGGAAACTCAAGGTCATTTTTGATCTCGGTTTCGAGTTTTTCAAGCTCTGTTTTTAACTTGGTAATGTCATTAGTGTAAAACACTATTAATGCCTGTAAAAAATCAATCCCCTGTCTGTCAAACAGTTCCAACAGTTCTTGATAAAGGACCAGGTCATCGGTAAGGCCGGCCGGGAAACGCCACTGGCGTAAACCCTTAGGAATTATCCTATTCTTGATACATTCTTGTAAATACGATGTTTCCAATTGTAACTTTTTGCATTTGAACAATTTTGTGTCAAATAAGTCAATTTTAGAACTCAAATTCTCGTTAATTAAATCTTGTGACATGATGTTGGTACCTTCAGGGTTGAATCTTCCCGAAAAAAAGTTATTATTGTCCAAAAAATTATTCATAATAGGTATGCCATCTAAATTAACAGAAGCGTGGTCATTACCTCTTATTAGTGGAGCAATTTGCATGTTGTCCCTCTGTAACTGGTTACCATTAGGTTGGATAGAATGATGTTGTTCCGTATTGACTACTGGCATGTGGGATTCCATTGTTGAAGTCAGGTTAACAGTTGTTAAAATTGGAGAACGCTGTCCATTAGGGATGGTTACTTCACTTAGGTTAACTGAAGACGTAGATCGACTCGTATTGCCAGTGTTATTGCGTGAGGTTAGATTGGAAAAGGCGTCTACCTTTTGCGTCAAAGCGTCGACCCTTTTGAGGAGTGCTTCGACCAGCACTGTTAAGTTCCCTGGGGAATTCGTGTTACCACTGTTGTTGTCATCCTGCTGCGAAAACAGCGTTGGAGAAGCAACTTCTCCGGTTTCATTCGCCATGCCAAAACACTTGAACAAAACAAAAAACTCACGAACCACTGAAAAAACCAAAAGGCGAGTGAAACACAATGAGAGAAGCTGATAATTCCACGAATTTATTCTTCCAATAAATGTTAGCGCTTTCGGCAAGTTAAATAACTCACCTTCATCAGACAAACAGTGGGATGACTTTACACTGCTGTTTAAATAATCACATACAATTCACATTGACCAATCATAAAAGCTAGCATTCCGTTCTAGTTAAAAAACCATGGGAACTATAAAATAGATGTAAAACATCACATCCGCTGTTGTTAAATGTTATGTTACTGTGTATTACTAAACCATAAAATACACGCTCCATATAAAATAAATGCAATACAATGAAGCCCCAATTATGAAGCCTAGATACATCAAAAATAATAATAAGTAAAAAACATCAGGTAAACATGTTTAAAACTAAATGTTATTAGGTCAATTCAAAACCTGTTCCTTATTATTGTGTGTGATAAGGAAATCTCTTCCTATTAGGTAATGTTACTGTTGTTAAACACTTTATTCAATGTTTTTAGATCTTAATAAACCGCAGGTAAGCTTAGCCTCATGTGCATATGCTGTTCAAACTATCTAATAGCACCTCACTAAATGAATAAAATTTCCAAATTATTTCTAATATGGGGGCGCGTTGTAATGCTAACGCGACCCGTCGCAAATTGAATGCAAAGCTCCAATATCATAGCTATTTAAGAATAATCTATCTATTAACCTTACAAGAGATCAAGTTTCTATTTTTATGGCCATTACAAGTTAGAATAAGAATATTATAATGCCTATCCAAAAAAGGTTACATCCGCAAAATATGGTTTAATGTGACCTATCTATTGTAGGAAAGCCATTTGAGGACACACTTTGTAAGGTTAATACATAGATTATTCTTAAATAGCAATGTTATTGGAGCTTTGCATTCAACTTGTGATGGGTCGCGTTAGCATTATAACGCGCCCTCACATAGGAAATAATTTGGAAATTCTATTCATTTAGTGAGGTGCTATTAGATAGATTGAATAGCACATGCATACGAGGTTAAGGCGTTTACCTTTGCGGTTTATTAAGATCTAAAAACATTGAATAAAGTGTTTAACAACAGTAACATTACCTAATAGGAAGAGATTTCCTTATCACACACAATAATAAGGAACAGGTTTTGAATTGACCTAATAACATTTAGTTTTAAACATGTTTACCTGATGTTTTTTACTTATTATTATTTTTGATGTATCTAGGCTTCATAATTGGGGCTTCATTGTATTGCATTTATTTTATATGGAGCGTGTATTTTATGGTTTAGTAATACACAGTAACATAACATTTAACAACAGCGGATGTGATGTTTTACATCTATTTTATAGTTCCCATGGTTTTTTAACTAGTACGGAATGCTAGCTTTTATGATTGGTCAATGTGAATTGTATGTGATTATTTAAACAGCAGTGTAAAGTCATCCCACTGTTTGTCTGATGAAGGTGAGTTATTTAACTTGCCGAAAGTGCTAACATTTATTGGAAGAATAAATTCGTGGAATTATCAGCTTCTCTCATTGTGTTTCACTCGCCTTTTGGTTTTTTCAATAGTGTATATACCACTATTATAGTGGCAACTGTTAAAGATCTACACTACGGCATATCACAATACTGCATTCCACAACTCTTACAACCTATAATGTGGCCCTAACATGAGCAATGAATGTGTAATATGGAATCCAATGTTAGGACAGCAAATATGGGGAATATATACCTTCACAAACACTGGAAGCATATGTGTGCATACACTCCAAATAACATATTGTGGAAGCAGCTTTTGAGGTACTGACAGCATGCACTCTTCATGAGTATCAGCCTTCCAGCAAGTACAGGTCCTCAATGTCACACCAAAAAATGGTCTGCTGTCCAAGACGTTTGGCCATCAAATGTGCCCACTTACCTGCAACAGAGGCAGCTGTGGCTTGCATACATCTTACAAGCCATGGAATGGATCCCATGCCCACCAGGTAGCACCCAGGAGTTGGACATGTAGCCTTACCTCACCATTGCATATACCATGGCAAACAGTGCAGACAGTCATGTATGTGGCGAGGATGTATGGGATAGAATTAATGTAGAAAATAAACAGATGGCTATCCAAGACAGATGATGACACATGTTGCAAACTGGTCTTGTAGGCTGCCTAGTAACATGCCACAACACTGAGGGAGTTGCAGGAATGTCTAGCAAGTACTGGCTGTGCAGTACCTGTGTCAGCAATTGCAGGGATTCTGCATAAGTGTGGCCCATGGGTTAGGGTAATCAGATGAGACAGTTGTACCACAGGAAACATCAGCCAGGGCTCTCTACAGGTAGCATATGCATAACAGCAAATGTCCCCCAAAGGCATGTGTTGCAATGTATACTGGTGTACCAAGACCAAGTTGGAAACCTACAGACAGTATCAATTAAGATAAATGTGTTGCATAACCTCACCCCACCTCAGGCTCACCATCCCCATTTGTACCTTGCTGTTGTCAGTGTACACCTGTATATTTGCCATTCATTAGCAGGGACTAGGCTGGTACACATGGTGTTCAGAGTTTGGGACACTGCAAAATGACACACATGTGTAGGCCATAGTTGTCAAGCATCTGCAGAAAGGCTGAGGATGGGGAAGGGATTCATCCTGAAACACGGGTCTATATTAGAAGCACAAAAATGCTTCTAAGTGAATACAGAATGAGCGACACATATTCATCAAATTGCATTAAAGGATTTGATGAATATGTCATAGAGCAAGGAGACGGTTGGCCAACTTCACGGAGTTGCTCTTTCCTTCCCTATAGTGCGATCACAGAGTTGGTATGTTTAGTTAGGGGGATGTGGGGGCAGAGCCCCCAACATTGGGGGGGTGTGGGTGGCAAAGCCCCCCACCTATTTATGATGTTAAATAATTTAATTTTAGTGAACGGTCGCATATGTTTTTTCCCTAGGGAAAAATTTGCTTATGTGGCCGTTCACTATTTTTAGTTTTCATGCATTATGTGTCGACTTTTATGTAGTCATACATATGCACTTTCATTCTTATAATATAGACTCCCTGAAACAAAACAGTGCACTGAAGCAGGGATCCAAAGCTCACTAAGAATGGATGTATCTGCACACAGTCAAGGTCATGAATTGTGGCAGACATAACGCTAACTCCACAGCAATAATGATGGCACTGTTTGACCTCCAAGGGCTGAGCACATGAGTTGACCTTGCAATCATGCAGAGTTGGGGGACATTTGTAGGGCAGAGTGACCAAATACTGGCAAATGCAGATGGCCCATGCTAGTATACCCCTTCCAGGAATAGTAACTGCTGTAGTACACATAACAGTTGGTGCAACAAACCATCATGATAAGGGTGTGCATACATATGCACCTACAAATCGTATGCATCTCAATCAGCATCAGCACAACTAACACATTTGTCTGATACTGCTTTGATTGCACAGGTCATATGTCACATATCAGGTTCATGTAATATTAACATATGCAGTAATGAGGCCCCATGACATCTCAGGGAAGAGGGTGACATATCAATAAGGGTGTGTACACTCCCCATACCCACGGTAAGATTTGAAGGTTGTCAATGTAATTGTATTTTATTGGCCATACATGCACTGCTGATGATGAGATCTGTAAATCAGACATCAGGCATTCACAAATGACATCTGTCCACATATCATCCCAGGTATGTGTCAGACAAACACATAGAAGCTGTGAGCAGCAGAGTAAACATAACCGACACACATATACACATTCAGCAATGGTGTATACACCTGTGAGGTATGGTGCACAGTACACGCCAGGGAGCCGAACAGGTACATAGCAATACTGGGTAAAGTGGTGCAATGTGTTCCAGGGGAAGGGGCATCACCTGCTAACATAACCCATGCATCCCAGAGATGTATACTTTTGGTAACAGGGATTAACTATAGCTGCACTGCATGCTGTTGAGTGCCATATGTCATGCATGTTGACAGATGTGTAATGAGAGGTCTGTGTGTAATATCTTTGTGCAACCTCAACTGTAAGTATGTGTGTGTGCGTGTGTGTGTGTGTGTGTGTGTGTGTGTGTGTGCGTGTGTGCATGTGTGCATGCGTGTGTGTGTGTGTGTGTGTGTGTGTGTGTGTGTGTGTGTGTGTGTGTGTGTGTGTGTGTGGGGAGGTTATGTTGTCTGTAAGTGCTATCTGGTAAAGTGGATGGGGGTTGATGTATGTAGATGTGTGTGTGTGTGTGTGTGTGTGTGTGTGTGTGTGTGTGTGTGTGTGTGTGTGTGTGTGTGTGTGTGTGTGTCCATGTATGCACATGTGTTAGTGTGGGGTTGTTCATACCTCTCAACCTCCCTTAGAAATTGTGCAGTAGATGGACATGGACAAGACACATTACACACCAGGAATACCTTTCTGAAATGCAATCACAGGAAAGCTGATAGAATAATAAAGTCTGCAGCATGAAAGATGGATTGGGAAGGAAAACTAGACCCCAGGGATACTTTTTTTAATTGCAATCAGCAGAAAGGTGAAAAAATACCCAAGTATGCTGCACTAATGATGCAATGGAGAATTACTACACAACAACAGAGGGTGTTTCCAAATATTACTGTAGTCCACATAAAAAGTTAATAGAGCAACATATATTGCATCTACTGAACAATAGTTAAGTATGAAACTCCAGCGCATGACATTATTGACAGACTGTAGTAGCCGATAGCAAATGGGGGCCATGCTCAAGACACCTGGACAAAACCAGGATGAACAGTTGACATCAGGGAATCTTTGAAAAAATTACCCCAATCAAGTTAAAGAGTTAATGGAGTAACAGGTCATGTTTTGTGATCACTTTTCTGAGCAATTAGAAGAAAGATACATTAATGATTGGTAATATTGACTATAATTATTCAAGACTGATGCAGGATGGAGAAAATTAGAGAAAAAAATAGGGGCATTCTGTAAACTCAGGGACAGGTAAGTAGTGTGGTGAGGATGTGCATGTATGTGTGTGTGTGTGTGTGTGTGTGTGTGTGTGTGTGTGTGTGTGTGTGTGTGTGTGTGTGTGTGTGTGTGTGTGTGTTTGTGTGTGTGTGTGCGCGCGTGCGCATGTGTGAGTGCGTGCATGTGCGTGCGTGTGTATCCGTGCGTGTGTGTGTGTGTGCGTATGTGTGTGTGTGTGTGCATGTGTGTGTGTACTATTAAGCAATGATGTACAGATCTTAAAGTGCATTTCTCATTTTCCCCTCACAGATGTTGAGGTGGGTCAGGGTCCCTCCTGCAGGCAATCTGATGTTGGTGTCCATATAGACACTGAAAATGATGATAGGTGTGTTGAGGCAAAGGCGGGATTGTCAGGGTCTGAAGCTGCACCATCATTTGACATCCCACTGTTATCCACCCCATCCCTGCAAACAGTCACATTGCCATTACATACCCCATCACCAGTGGCCATAGCTGAGGGACAGCTGGCGGTTGGTGGCATAGGACAGAACAGTGTGGTATCTATGGCTCGTGTGTCTGGACCCAGCAACCATAGCCAGTTGTCTCTTGGGGTACCACATAGGCAGATGTACAGGGGTGCTCTTTGGAAGGCTGTTGGTCATCATGCCCTGGCAGAAGTGCCACATCTGGTCCCACCAGACGTATGTTTCAGGCCATCATGGAAGCACAGGTACGTATGGAACGGTACACTAGACAGGCTCTGAAGCTGCAGAGGGCTACTCATTCAGCTGTTTGACAGCATCTGTGAACCTGCAGGTGCCCTCCGTTATTTTTCAGAGGTCATGGATAGATTGTTGGGTGAGATGGTGGGAATCCTTGACCGTGGAATGTCTGTACTCGAACATATGGTGGGAGTGGTGCGACAGCCACTTGGATGTAGGCAAGCAAGACCAACAGCTGGAGGTCAACGTGGACATGCCAGGACACAAAGCCACTGCCGTAGTGGCAGTTCTAGCCCTAGCACTGCAGGTGGTGCAATCCACACCATGGCAGGCCATGGGCACGTGGTCCTGGCTGATCCCAAGAGGTAACTGGATCCAGCGGACATATGTCATCATCAGGGGAGAGTACCATACCGTGGCTTGTACCTGGTGGTGCTCATGGAACCCTTGGCAGGCACAGTTCTCATGTCCATGGCTAGAGATGGTGAACTGCACACCCTGCCAGGTACAGTCTGCAGCTGTCCTACAAACCCCCGTATAGGGCAGTCACATGGCAAAACTGTGTGCATGCATACACACACACATTACCAACAGTTCTAGGGCAACCCCATATCTACACACACCACTTCTCAACAGCCCAATTAATAATTAAACCTCCTCACTCACACACATATGGTGTCAAATGTATGGCTCACCCTAGGTCTCTGGCAAACCAACATCACATCCTGTGCATATGATGATACCTGTGTCACATCCCTGACATCCATAACATTAATGCAGGGACAGGATAATATGGTTCTGATGCACAGGGTGACTGTACTACAGTGTACCAATGCAATGCTGTGTAACATGTTGTCAACAGTAAAGTTTAATGCTTACATGTCAGGAAATCTAGCTGTCCAGCCATGATGCATTATAGCTGTTAACACTGAGTGATTATGGTCTCCATAATGTATTCCGTTTGCATTGTAGGTGTCCATGTGTCAGCAGGATGATGGTCTACTGTTGTATACTACAAGGGGTATGGCACTGTGAAGACACCTTGGCTGTGCCATATCCTGGGTACAGGTGAACACATGTCACAGTTCTGTATACCATGTGCTGCATGTGCCACATGGCTGATAAGTCTTGGGGTGTATACAGGTGAGTGCATGGTGGTCGATTTCAGCAGCCCTTCTACAGTGGACAATGTTAAGTGTACTGGATAGTACACACCACATTTTTGTGTATAACACACAGAGGTTTTGGTGTTGATGCAATACACAGAAAACACTGTACACATGGATGTATGTACCTGTGCAAGGAACCTATTTTAGCCTATGTCATTTCACCAAGACAGAATAGGCACAACACATTGGGAAATAAGCAGTCTGCTAGTTTAATGTCATTGATGATGGTACTGGTAGGGTATATGTCCCCTCCCCCAATGTAGTGCAATCCTCAACTTGGTAAATATAGGTATGTTGGTGTGGGTGGCACAGCCCTACCCTTTGGAGGGTGTGAGGTGCTGTAGAACCACAGATAGTGTGATAGACAACTAATTAACCTGTTAATATGAACTTTACAGTATTACAGCACATTAAGTGAGGGGATACACTCAACAGTAACTGCAATGATGGTGACTGTGTCCACAAGAGCTACACCCAGCTATATATACCAACCCAGTATTGCTGTACACCTATACAATAGGAAAAAGGGTATTTACACATCTACCACTAGTTGTGATGGAATGTATGTCCACAGGATGATACCTGTAAAATGTTAGCATTTGCCAGGCAGTTCTCGGACAGATGAAATTGTGGGACATGTATATTCTGCAAACAGAAGTAGATTCCTTCACATACACACACACTCTTACTTGGCAACACTGGAACTAGAGCCCCTACCTTGGTATGTAGTGCTACTGATGTGTGTGGCCTTAATTGCACACACCACACAGCTTTTAAGATGAGATGTGTTCAAGGTTATATGTTACATGAAGAAAATCCCCAAGCCTGTACAGTATGGTAATGGAGGATGTACTGGTTGTTTAAGAACAATACATAGTATGACATACTGTGATATACACATTGACAAACACTTAACAGTCATACACACATCTGAGAGACCTGGGCTTATCAGTGCTAACTACCTTACCAGTGTGTCCATTCTGTTACAGATACGTTGCACACAGCACATGCATAACTGGGCTGGATAGTGTTATCAGTTACCTGTATGGTTGATGGTGACAGTGGTCCCCATACAGTGGAACATGGGACATGTACTGGGGGTAACCATGGTGTAAAGACAGTATACCCAGCATCCACACCCCATAGTGGATACTGTATGCAGTGAAACCCATGCTAATACTCTGACATACCCACCATCATACATTGACCAGGACTTCAGTACAACCCCTTGTCTATCCCAAGATTGCTACTACAGGGATATGCATCTAATGCATATGCCACAGGGATAGTAGGGTGATGCATTGTCATAGCTGTCCTACGGTCAGCAACATCACTATCCCTAATAGTGTGTGGCAAGGCATAATGTATTAGGAGAATGTGACCTCAGAATGCTGTATCCTACAAATATACACACAGGCACACATACACACACTTGCCAGAACTCAGTGGGTATCCCATGCCTATCAACCCATTTGTACAACAGTGTTGTGCTGGTACTGCAAGCCCCAGGTAGCCCTTAGGGTGGAGAGTGTAACAAGGTACATGTAATGTTCGGTACAGCAGCAGCCACATCTAATTATGCCAATGGGTGTGTGGTGGGTGTGAAGGGCCTCAGGATATTATCAACTACAGGTCTACAAACAGACAGACACTGTTATTCTCAGTAATGCAGACGTACACATTTGTCAGTACTGGGGTCCATTGGTGCAGGTGTTCATAGGTGTGTACCAGGATATTGTCCATGGAGAGATGGAAGTGTAGGGGATGTGTATACAGTGGTATCATGCCACCTGCCATGTGCCAGCAGGCTATCTATCAACAGATACCACAAAAGTGATCCTCAGGGTGAGAGTTACATGCAACATCGAATCATCTGGTTGCCTCTTGCAGAGGGCCAGTGAGGTGCTCCAGTTGACATGTATGAAACATGTGTTACATAACATGGTCAGTGTCTGTCTTGGAGACCTGTACCCAAGCATGTTTTGTTGACTGTGGTAGTGTAGTTGAGGTATACATGGCATGTGATGCATACAGGATGTGGATTCCTAGCTGTGGCATTCACAGCAAAGTTGGGCAGACATGTCACTGTCACTCAAGCATAGATTGCCTGTATGCAGCCAAGATGGAGTCCTCTTATCTGCACATCTGTACAGAGGGCAGACAGATATCAGCTAGCCAACTGGTTATGCAGTAGGATGACTGTGTTAACAGATATCTGACACTGATAGGTATGCCATTACTACATGATAGCAGCCCTTAATGACATGTCCTATACACACAGTAGTCTACAGTTAATATCCACATGTCATATCAGTGTCCAGTAGGAAATATTTAATGAGACACAGCTCACACAGCAAGAACATGATAGTCAGGACTCTCAGTCCATCTTTGCATGCAGGGATGTTTTGGTTCCAGGACTACAATCTGCAATCTACTCTTACTTGGGAATGCAATGTCAACAGTAGTAATGTAATGATACACTGCATGCCAGTGTGACTGCATATAATCTGGGATACTACCCCATGTATGAAACACATTAAAATGGAAAATTGTGTTGTACAAGCCATATATGCCCAGGTATCACAGACAATTGAATCACACCTCTTGCTACTGTAATGACAGCACATAGACGCATGTTATGTACAAGGAATTAAATACATGCATTAGAGATGTCATTACCCTGCTATTTTATCAAACCATAATGTGAGCACTGGTTACCAGGGCTGAGCCATGCTTAGCAGGTTTCATCATTGCTGCAATATGAATGATAAGCAGATATGTGCACTGGTAAGCAAAGTTGAAACAGTGTAAGAGCCTTTTTTATTTAATCGTACGTTAGCACCGCTTACTGCCCACCAAACCCAGGCAAACCCACTTAAAGCTGCTCAAAACTGCTTTAACCACTCTGTATCCAACAGCCTTTGTTCTGCACAGCAATACAATAAACAGCCCTTGCAGGTCTTGCACCCAGGACCCTATACACTATAGTTACAGAAGTTAACCACTAAGTCATCACAGCTGTGAAGACAGTTGTTTTTTTTCAAAACACATCCAAAGAAGAACAGCTCAAAAAAATACATATAAGCTCCACGAAGGAAGGAACACCACTCAGGAGACAGGATAGATTCTTTTATTAACATAATTACATGATTCATAGTTTCATAGTTTCATAGTTTAGTACTAGGCTATTTGCCCTGGGCCATTTGTAAGCCTAGCCATAGTGATGTGGCTTTCGCCACCCCATAAAATGGTACAAAATGCACAGAATAGATTTAGAATACTGTGCCTCTATCTAGTAGTGACACAGTGAAGGTCCCCTTATATAATAGAATTAGTTTACTGTGCCCCTGTCTAGTAGTGACACAGATGTGACCCCTGGGGTAAACTTACAATCTCCCATCCACTCATCAAGATTTCTCTTGAAGAGAGTCAGTGACGGGCTCTGCCTAACATGAACTGGGATCTTGTTCCAGAGCATGGGAAGCCTCTGGGTTATGACTCTATCCCTCCAGCATGTCCTATTCATACTTGTGCCGAGGTTTAAGTCTTTAGCTCTCGTGGTTCTGATGGATTTGGATTTTTTGAGGTGGAGCATGTCCATCAGTTCCTGATTGGACATGGCCTTGTACGTCAGGCAGAGATCACCTCTGAGCAGGCGGTATGCTACTGAATAGAGCTGGAGTTTCTTTAGTCTGGCAGAATAAGACATATGTTGGAGACCCTTGATCCTCTTGGTGAGGTACTTTTGTGGTCTCTCCAGCTGTTGCAAATGCTGTGTGATGTACATACCAAATGGGGCATTGTACTCAATCATGGGTCTGATGAGGGAGGAGTATAGAGGTACAATGACATCCTTGGATCTGGATGTGAATCTCTTCATGATGAGGTGTGCAAGGTAGAATGTTTTTCTAACCACTTTGGCAACGTGGGTGTCAAATGAGAGGTTGCTATCGACTTGGGTCCCTAGGTCTCTGATTACTTTTTCCGTACTCAGTGGGTTGCTGTCTATGTGATAATTTGTGGGTACTTTGTTTTTCCCAAAGGGGATGACTATACATTTTTTGGCATTTAGTTTAAGGCCATGACTCCGGAACCAGTTGTCCATTTCTATGAGGCATTTTTGTAGGATGTATGTGTCGGCTGGTGAATCGACTATGGAACCTAGTTTGCAGTCATCTGCGAACTTTGTCAGCCACAACCCTCCCATGTTTGCTTTAACATCTGAGAAATAAAAGCCGAACAAGAGGGGTCCCAGGACAGATCCCTGTGGGGCACCACTTGTGACTGGCTTTAAGTCTGACATTGCTCCAGCGATTTTAACTTTATGGGTTCTGTCCTTTAGCCAATTTGCAACCATTCTAGTGACATAAGGGTTTACATTTAAGCTGTTGAGCTTATCTATGATGCCTGAGTGGGGTATTGTGTCGAAGGCCTTAGCCAAGTCCAGGT